>NW_020797893.1:1255430-1379943 GCF_003369625.1 Aspergillus mulundensis | reverse complement strand
CCTGGTTGCGGGCGGGTTGGCGTTGAAGGACTTGGGATCTAAGCGGTGTCGATTGCTTCCTTGATACCTTGATACTCCGAGTCGCTGCTGGTAATCTCCTACAGAGACTGATCTCGCGGTCCAGGGCTTTGGCATTTCATTGTGGTAACTTGACTTGGTGGAAGCTAGCATTGCCTGCAGGATCTTAGGTCATACTTATTATCACATCTTCCATGCTTCCAGCTATTCAGCGCTTATATGATATTTGCCTCGAGTGTAAAGCCTGGAGGGTATCAGGAACACCACATCTTGTAGATATTTCTAAATAAAAAGAGAATGGTCATTAGCAGGCCGGTCGAGACAGACAGCAGTGAGTGAGCTTGTATAACTCGTAGAGCAGCTGTACTTTCAAGCTGTTGTTCGTCTCTCCTTCCCATATTAACATGAAAGCAGCAGCATTCGGTATATTGGCTTTGCTACAAGGTATTCGTGGAATCTGCTAGTTTCCCTTGATTAGACTCCGCCAGATATATATTTCCGGCCGAAAGAAGGCAGCATTGCCAGATATCATATGCTCAGCGCTCTTTCCATAGTTGCATAACGCTAACATGGGAGATATGACCCACTGCTGGCTGAAATAAGGCCGACTGGGTGTTGGAGTTCCACGGATGAACTACTGCAACCCATGGCTCGAGCATTAGTATAGATCACAAGGCAACCACGTGACTGCAATTGATGCCTGAGCCTTCTGCCTCAGACGTAAGGCACCAAGAGCTCCCGGTCCCGCCTCTGAGCCTCTCGCTCTCCTGTTTCCCCTCACCTTCACCTCTCCTCTGTCTTGCCTGGCGTCTCGTCTGGCATCATTCTGGCCCAGAACAAAGAAATGTCGGACGAGAGGTGGAGATCCCTTGGATCTCCGCGGTAAACTTAGTTGGATGACTCTAACTAACCTCCAAAGATAGGAAAAGAATTAACCTCTAACTTTGGCCGGATCTCACGGCCTAATTAGGAAATAAAATATAAAAAAAAAAGGGATAAATATAGCTTAAATTTTCTTGTATTTAAATATTAAACTTTTATATTTTTATTTATTTTAGATCCTAAGAAATTTCATGTTTTATTTACCCCTTAATTTTTATTTTAATTTTATATAACTAATTTTTGCCTAAGGCATTTATAACTCTAAAAGTTATAAGCCCGGCTTATACTTTACTTTTTTAAATATTATTTATATAATTATCCTTAAAATTATTTACTGCCCAAATCTAAACTTTTAAAGTTCTTTTTATTTACTATATAATACGCTATAAAAAACCTTTAATTTTTACTTATAAACACCTAGTTTAACACTATAACCCTAAACAGCCCTAATATATGGCGCCCATGGTATTAAATTATTAAATTAATAGCTATAGGCCTTATAATATAAAATTATATTAATTTTTTAATTAATAATAAAAACCTACTACCCATTTCTATTGGCCCAAGGCTAATTTTTAAAGATTATTGCTTTAATATTTTTAAGAAAGGCAAACTTTAAATAAGTTATTTAATAGCTAATAAATAAGGCAGATTTTATATTATTATAAAAAAATATTTTACCTAAAAAAAGAAATATAAAGCTTTGCTAGGTATAATAATAGCTTATATAATTTTAACTATATTTAGCTTTTATTAGTAACTTTTATATAGCTAAAAATATTTGCGTGCAATGCTTTAACTTTTTATAAAGTATTATATGTAATTTAATATTACCCGCTAAACAAAGATTAAGGCAAAATAAAAAAAGGTAGTTATTTACTAAGGCCTTTTTATTAAAAAGTAGATTAATAATTAGTATAACCACTAGGTTAGTATATTTACCAAAGCCAAAAAGTTTAATATTTTTACTAATAATTAAAATACTAACATGCTTTAAAACTTTATATATACTACTATAATTATTAATAAAAAGTTTAGTTAAAGGCTTTACATGGCTATTCTTTCCAAAGAGAAAAAGAACTTTACTAATATTATTAAAGAGTTTAGAGTATTTTATATGCTTTAGGCCGTCTATATTATATATAGTAAATTTAAATAATAGCTAATAAATAGCACCTTTACCACGCTCGAAGAAAATAACTTAATAAATAAAAAAAATAAAAACACCAAAAATAACAAGAAATTCAAGAAAAATGGTAAAAATAAAAATAATAAATTAAAGGTAACATACCTGGTATATAGCTATTTATATTTTATTACTTTTTGCTAGTATTTTAACGCTAAAAAAGCTTTAAAAAATTAGGAGCCTTAAAAGGAAACTTTATAAAAAGTAAAAAAAAATATGCAGGATTTAACTATTAAAAAAAGAGTACTAAGCGCCTTTAAAAGATCTAGATTTAATACTATAATATTTAAAATTAAGGCTAAAAAAAATAACTTTAAAAACCCGGAGAAAGTTATAATAATAATTGCTTATTTATTATTTAATAGCTTATAATATAGCCTATATAAAAGCATTATTACTAACTCTGGATTCTTTATATATGTTATTAATAACCTTACTAAAATAATTAATATTCGCGACGCCTTTAAAAATAATATTATTTTTATTAGTAATATTATTAATAAAATTAAAAAGTTTAATATACTTCGCGTCTTTTACAAGGGATTAAATAACTTAAAAAGGCTTTTAAAACTTAAGAATTACGCCTATGTTCCCGGCTTTTATACTATTATTATATCCCTTAATAAAGCCATGTTAATAAATCTATATTTTAGTAGTTATAAAAGGACTCTTAAAGACTTAAAAAAAATAAACTTTTATATACTTAAATAATATCATGGATTATATATACTTTACTATAAGAAATTTAATATTAATAATAATAAAGAGATTAAGGCCTTTTATACTATAATAAAGACAAAAATTTAACGCTTTATAACTTTAAAAACATTATTAAAAAGCCTAAAAATTTAGTATAAGTGTATAGGCCACCTTAACGCTAATATAGTATTTAAACTCCTAATATTTACAACTAGTATATAAATTAATCCGGCGCCTTAGTTTTTTAATAAAAAGTAAAAAAAAAAACCGCTTTACGCGCTATGTAAACTCTTATAATTTTTTAAGTAAATATTATAAATTAAATTAACTAAAGTAACCCAACCCTTTAAGAGGATTTATTTTAATATTTTTACTTTTAAAGCATCTTAAAATAATATAAAATACGCCTTTTATTTTTTAAATAATACTACTTAAATAAGGTAAATAATACTACATGCTAAAAAAAATAATTACCAGCGTGCTGTTTAATTACTTAACACCTATACTTTTAGGTAATTTAGCCTTTATATCTAGTTTCTTTACATAAATAATAAGATATTATAGCTCTTAAATAACTTTAAATTTATTAAAAAATAATAGGGTTTAGCCTTTAAAATTACTATTTTTAATACACTTAAATAAAATAGTATAAGCAAGTAATTAAAAAAAATTATTTTATAAAAAGCTAGAGCGCTTTTATTAGCCGCTAATATATTTTAAAATCTTATATTTAAAGTTATAAAAGTATTTATTTATATATTAAATTACACGCCTATAAAAAATAAGAAAAATAAATAATTTGTACTGCTTTAAAAGTTTTAAGTATTAATAAGTAATACTTGCCTAGTAAATATAGCTAATATTTTTAAGTTTAAATTACTTACTTACTAGTGGCTAAAAATCCCTAACTTTTATAAAATAAAGCTAAGAGCGGCTATTAAATATTTTTATAAATATAAAAAAGCCTATAATATTTAAANAAAAAAAAAAAACTAGTTAATATACTATTTTTTATTAGCTTTAAAAATAATTTTTTTAAACTTAATAATAAAAATAAGCCTACTCCCAAGCCTAATAACATAAAAATAAGTAAGAATAAAAAGGTTAAAAATAATAAACCTCACGCTAAAATTAATGCTTAAAATAAAGCTATTTTTAACTTACCTAGTAATTTAATATTATATAATAATAAGAACCCTATAATTTTGCTTATTTTTACTGCTAGCCCGAGCTTAGCAAGTACTATAGCTAATTAAAACTTTTAAACCTATAATAACTATAAAATTATTTTAATAATACTTGACTGGGTAGTAAAAAGCAAGAAAAATAAAAAAATACTTAACTTTAAAAATAATAGCGCTGGAGGGCTCCCATAACTAAAAAATAATATAAATAAAAATAATAATAAAGAAAAAACGCCAATATTGCTTTTTCTTAAAAAATTTAACCTAAAACCGCATAAAACTAATATAAAAAAAGGGAAGTAAAACCCTAATCCTAGACTTCTAACTACACAGGTTAAATTAAATAAAAAGGCCTAATATAACTATCTGTATTAAAAGCAAGATTTAAAAAATTTTATAAATAAAGATTGCTTAAAATAAAGGCCTTTTTCTAAAGTTTTTTATACTAAACTCCTTTATTAGCTAGTAAAAGACTTTACTAAATATTATATTTTTTTTTACTTAGTAATTTTTAAGCCTTTTAAACTATTGCGAGAGGTACCAGGCAAAGCTATTTACTAAGATTAGCTTTAAAAAAAACTAAAGAACTAGGCAGAACTTATAAAGTATTTATATAAAAACTAGTTTATAAAGGCCGCTAGGGTTAAATTTGGTACTCTTAAAAAATTTTATACCTTTAAAATTATTTTTATACTAAAAGGCAAGATTATTATACTGCTTATATAAGTATTTAAATATAAATTTAACACCGCTGGCTATTTAAATAAATTTAAAGCGCGCCTTTGCGCTAGGGGAGATTTTTAACCTAGTAATTATATTAATACCGCAGTAGTAACTTTTACTACCTAATTATTTTAATTTATAATAGTGCTTGTTACTTATTTTAACCTTAATATTATTTAATTAAATATTATTAACGCCTTTATTTAAAGCTTTATAAATAAAAAAATATATATTAAAACATTACCTAGCCCCTGGCGCGTTAAAGGCAGAGTATTTAAATTAAATTAACCCCTATATGGCCTTAGATAATTACCACGCATTTAGTAAAAAAAGATATTTTTAACATTTTTTAAATATAGCTTTAAGCTAGTGCTAAAAAAGCCTTGCCTTTTTATTATAAAGTATTTTATGGTTATTTTCTTTATTAATAATATACTTATTATAAGCAAGAGATTAGCCAAAGCCAAGAAAAAAGCCACTAACTTTATTAAATATATAAAGTATATATATAAATTACAAAATCTTAATAAAGTAAAGTAATTCCTAAATATTAAAATTATCCACAATTATTATAATTAAAAAATCTAGCTACTTTAAAATTCCTATATTAATAGTTTACAGGCTAAATACAACCTTATAGCACTAAGTAAAATATTAAAAATACTTTTACTTATTAAAAAATTAATACCTGTGTTTTTAGATTATATGCTTACAAAGTAAAATATTTTTTTATACTAATAACTTATTAGCTTATTTTTTTATTTTACCACAATAACACGCCCTAATACCTTTAAAGTAGCTAGTAAACTTACTTAGTATATAATATAGCTTATTAAGACTTATATTAAGGTAGCCAAGTATACTATTTAATATTTTATTACCACGAAGGACCTAGGAATTAAATACTTAGCTAATATTAAAGAAATTATTACTATAACATTTAACACTTTTTTTAATAATAATTTTAATTAACGTAGCTTTAATAAATGGCTTATAAAGTTATTTAAAGGTTTAATTAACTAAAACACTTGCAAGTAAAAAATAATTACTATTTTTATTACTAAAGCTAAATTACTTACTATTACTAAGGGAGCAAAAAACTTTATATAGTAAAAAAGACTTTTTAACGCCATAAAATTTAATTTAGAGATTAAATTAAGCCTTTTTTATAATAATACCTAAATTATATAATTACTTAACTTAAATAATCTTATATTTATTATATAACTTTAACATGTTAATATTTACTATTACTGGCTTTGCGAGAAGTGTTAGAATAAAAAAATTAAAGTTAACTAAATAAAAATAAAAAATTAACTAATAAATAGCCTTACCAAACTTTTTAATAGCCCGTGCTATAAAATATTTATTTACTAACTTAGCCTTATTAAAATTAAAATTATTTTTAATACCTAGTATTAACATTTTTGTTTTTTTAAGTACTAGGGGGTATATTAAATAAAAGGTGGAGATCCCTTGGATCTTTATGGTAAACTTAGTTAAATAACTTTAACTAACCTTTAAAAATAAAAAAAGAATTAACCTCTAACTTTGGCCGGATCTCACAGCCTAATTAGGAAATAAAATATAAAAAAAAAAAGGGATAAATATAGCTTAAATTCTCCTGTATCTAAATATTAAACTCTCACATTCTTATCTATTTTAGATCCTAAGAAATTTTATATTTTATTTACCCCTTAATTCTTATCCCAATCTCACATGACCAATTTCTGCCTGAGGCATCCGTAACTCCGAAAAGAAATGCATCAAAAGCAGATCCTCGCTGAATCATTCGCCGCTCACTCTCATCATGCCCTGCTCTTGGCTAATGAAGAGGCTTTTGTTGGCGCCAGCCGAGCTCGCACAGCAGCTCCACAGCCGAGAGTCTCGACTCAGTCCATCGCTCGCGGTCGCTGACTCGCTGCCACCCAAGCAAAAGGTGCGACGCTGGCCTCGGGTTGGCGCCCCGATCGGTCACTTTCCCTTGTGGCGCAAGAGAGACGGGAATGTGTTGCCATGCCACCATTGAGCACTTGACGTTGTCAGTTACGCATGATACCATTGTCAATGAACACATCCATTCAGACTGTAGTATCATGATACACTACGCAGACAATCATTGCCGCTGCTTTGCCCTTGAATGCCAGCTGCCGGGCTCTCCTGTTTCACGTTGACATCTCCAACTCTCGTCGCGTTTCAGAACTGCCCCGGTGGAGTCGCCAATGCCTGCTTGGGGAATGATGCCCCTTGGCCTGTCCAAGTGTTCCTGGCCTCGACCTCGTCCAGCTCGCTGATTCGCTTATGCCTCGCCGAATTCTGCATTGAGCGCCCATTCCAGGCCGGGGATTGGCCGAAGCCCCAATCAAGCGCACTCTATTCATCGTCCCAGATCCCAAACATGTGGGCTGCTCTTTGCTGCGTATATAGCACCGTTGCCCCGGTCTGCCGCCGCTCTCTTTCTCGCATACTTGTCTTCTCATATCGTTGTCTTTCCTTTCTCATCCTGCCCTTTGCATTCTTTGTGGGCTCGTTCGTAATCGCAGGTCGATTCTGCATTTCCCTCCTTTTTATCTGACTCTACGGCCTTGACGGTCGTTTTTCATTCACTTGCCTGATCTTGATCGATCGACTGCTTTGCTAGTCACTTCCTTCTTTTGTATAGCATCTTCATCACTCCAACCCGCAATTCCCTATTCCATACACAAATGCCTTCCATGATGCGAAAGGTCGGCTCTCTCGCCGCCTCCGCGATTATCTTCCCGGGCATCGCCCATGCCACCGGCACCTACAAGCTCCAAGAGTCCTGGGAGGGCGAGAAGATCCTCAACCACTTCAACTTCTTCGACGGGGCCGACCCCACCAACGGTTTCGTTACCTACGTCAACCAGAGCTACGCCGAGACCGCCGGCCTCGTCAAGACCACCGACAGCGGCAGCCTCTACCTCGGCGTCGACTATGAAACTGTTCTGACCGCAGACGGTCCCGGCCGCGAGTCTGTCCGCATCGAGAGCAACGAGTACTACGACCAGGGGCTGTACGTCGTCGACATCCAGCACATGCCCGGCAGCATCTGCGGTACATGGCCTGCGTTCTGGACCGTCGGCCCGGACTGGCCAACGGACGGTGAAATCGACATCATCGAGGGCGTCAACAAGCACGAGGCGAACGAGATCGTGCTCCACACCAGCGGCACCTGCGACGTCGGCGGGGGCTTCAACATGACCGGAACCATGACCTCAAGCGAGTGCGGCGAGGCCTCGGGCACAATTGGATGCGTCGTCAAAGGCCAGCAGGGCTCTTCAGGCGACCCATTCAACGAGAACGGCGGTGGTGTCTACGCCATGGAGTGGCAGGAGGAGTACCTGAAGATCTGGTACTTCCCCCGCTCTTCCATCCCCGAGTCTCTTGCCGCCGGCACCCCCGACGTTACGACCTTCGGCACGCCCATGGCCCACCTGCAGGGCTCCTGCAACTTCAAGGAGCGCTTCACCCACCAGAAGCTCATTCTCGACACCACCTTCTGCGGTGACTGGGCCGGCGGTGTTTTCGGCGACAGCGGATGCCCCGTCAGCGACGCCAGCAACCCCATCCAGAGCTGCGTGAACTACGTCGCCGAGAATCCAGCCGAGTACAAGAACGCCTACTGGGAGCTGAACTCCATCAAGATCTACCAGATTGGTGGAACCGCTGAAGTCGCGGGCGCCGACTCGGCCACCACCAGCACCGCTGCCGCCGCCGAGACGACTGCCGCTCAAAGCACCGCTTCGTCCACCCAGAACAACGGCGGTTCCATCGAGGAAATCACCACCAGCACCCACTCCGTCACCCGCACTGAGACCGTGAGCACCTCGCACTCCACCGAGACCGCCGCCGCCACTGCCGCAGCCACTACCGCCGCCAGCGCGCCCTCGGACGTCGATGCTGACGCCGCCAACGCGCAAACTACCAAGACAAAGAGCACCAGCTACGTCACTTCCACCACCACGCTCTGCCCCGTCGAGAGCTCAACCGCCAGTGCTGTCGCCAGTGAGAGCACCAAGACCAAAACCACCAGCTTCGTCACACTCACAACAACCCTCTGCCCAGTCGAGAGCCTCCAAACCGCAAACGCCGTCCCCAGCGCCGAGGCCTCAACAGAAGCAGCAGCTGTTCCTTCACAATCCAGCCCCGAAGCCCCCGCAAGCGAAAGCGACAACTCTAGCTCCGCAAACGCCGTGACAGCCCAGAGCACCGAGACTGCGCCTGCTGTCGAAACACCCAGCGCCACTTCCGCCCCCGACTCCGAGACAGAGACCGAAACCCTCTCCATCCCCCCAGACAGCATAATCTACACCGCCCCCAACGACCTCGAAACGCCCACCGGCACCGGAACCTCCTCAGTCCCCCTCTTCACAATCATCTCGTCCTCCTCGGCGTTCGTCACCGTTCCCACGGCTGAACCCTCGTCCTACGAGCCCACGGATGTTGTGCCTAGCGGCGTTGACGCCGATAGCACGGCCTCGCCGACGGCGCCTTCGAACCCTGTGTTCACGGGGCTGGGATCGAAACTCGATGTTAGCGTTGGCGTGTCGGCCGTTGCTGCGGCGGTTGCGATGATGCTGCTTGTTTAATCGCGTCGGTTAGACGGCTTTGCTTGGCGTGCCATTTCTGTACGGAGCGCTCTTTGTATCCAATACCCACAGATTGCATTGTGTGTTCTCTTCGTTTCTTGTTTTCCTATTGTATAATAATAAATTTCAAATCGTTGGCGAGTCATACCCCAGCGCTGCTTGCTTTCACTTCTTCTCCAACCTATTTTCTCCCTGTGAAATAATGGTCCTGTCGCTGCCCAGTGCGCGATCAGTGATTCATTCCATTTTTGTATCCCGATGCTCGCCTAGAGATATAGCTAACATTAGAATGAGGTTTCTGCTTCTACCAGAACAAATGCCAAAACAGCCTAGATAGGAATTCCAGTTACTCGCCCCAGGCACTGCTTGGTGGTTTAGGTAGCTGAAAGTGTAAAGAGCATGCAACCACCGACTCACTAGAAAACGGATCGCTCAGTACCCACGATCAAGTTCGATGGTACTTGACCGCGGCGCGGATGCCCTCATGGTAAGTGTTGAGTGAGCTCCACGACGCCATCAATCGCAAGCTCGATTCCGAGATAGCGCACGTGGGTGTATTTGCCCTCGTTTCGGATCGGGGCGCCCCTCTACTGTACCTAGTTAGAAGATGTACAAGGAGCATAAGGTTGCAATTCCTCTCGCGGTATCTGTACGTTTCCATGGGAGAAACACCGGTCTTCATCAAGCAAAGCAAAGCAGACAACCATGGCGAGGTCGATAAAGTTCGTTACCATATAGGCACTGGAAATTGGTTAAGGCGCACCTATACCTATACACAAGGATCAAAGACAAGGACGCCCTCGGCGCAATCCCATTGTCCTGGGCTCCTCCGTGTACCTACGTATGGTCGGCTAAGCATGTTAGCATATTAATGGAGCGTTGAACTAAGTGGCAGTAGGACTATCATTATCCTCTAACAGAGTTGTGTCACAATGCTTCCAAGGTTCTTGAGAGCCCTTTCCCATGGCTGGTTCGTTCCTCATTAAAGAGCGAGTCTGGTTGTCTAATAGGCCAACCAGTCTACTGTATGGGCGCGAGCGCCGAGCCAAAGAAGTCCAGAAGCACCCGAACCAATGGATCGCCGGGCTAAGCATTTGTCTCCTTGCCGTGAGCCAATGGAACTGTCTAGAAATGAACCGGTGGAGCCTTGACCGGGAGTATACGTAAGTCAGCCTCGTGGCGCAGCGGACGTGGATCTGGAAATCTCGTGCCTGTCGGATGTCCCATGCCGAGTACCGATCCATATGGAATTGTATAATTCCGAGTCTTTGGCTTCCTGGTCTGGATTCACGCCGCGTGTGGTTAGCCACCATTCACGATTCCCTGCAACGCAGCCGGCTTACGTAGCCTTGCTGGTTTAGTGCACCGCAGCGCCTAATTGTCGACTACGGTGCGCACTATCCATTGATCAGTATACCTACTGCCTACGGCCTATAGAACTTCTAGACTTGTGAGGCAAGTTTCTGGTTTGGCGCTTTGGGCAATAGAGAATGCCCGGGGTTCCAAGCACTTGACTTTAGTGGACGGTGGCTTACAGGTCCAGAAATAAGTATACAATCGTAAGAAGAGTACGAATCCCAGACGTAGTTCTAGCAACATTTTCAAAGCGTCTCCACATCGACCACTTCGTAGATGTACCTTCGACTTGTAGTCGTTAGCGCTGCGCCCCTAGCCATCAGGCTATATTAGGGCGCCCCCGTCCTTTCATGTCCACCGGTAATTCATTGCACTTTCGACCTTATCCACTAATTTCTTGATACCTCGTGCCTAGACACAG
This sequence comes from Aspergillus mulundensis, assembly GCF_003369625.1. Classification (NCBI taxonomy): domain Eukaryota; kingdom Fungi; phylum Ascomycota; class Eurotiomycetes; order Eurotiales; family Aspergillaceae; genus Aspergillus; species Aspergillus mulundensis. The sequence continues at coordinate 1,368,864 of NW_020797893.1, read as the reverse complement.
TCGTCCTTAGTCATTCCTTTATAGCCGGCTCTAATCCACCCACTGACCATGAAGTGGGAGTCACTCATTCTAACCGCCCTCGCCGCTGGTTTGGCGTCGGCCAGAGCCCATGGCTTGCACGGGCACGGGCACAAGGACGTCCATCGCCATCAGAAGAAGGACAGCGGGGTGAATACCAAGACTGTTGTGCAGTGGGATGTCGTTACCGTGTACACGACTGTCACCCTTGACGCGGCTGCCACTGCCACTATTGCCGACGTCGATGTCTCTGCCGAAACCTCAATCTCAACCTCGACTTCGAGTGCCTCTACCAGTGACAGCGATGCCCTCGTGGAAGGTACTGTCGCTGTTTCTATCGGAGACTCCCCTGTTGACTCTGCCTCCGTCACGACCACGACCACCATCAGCACAACCACGACCGCCACCATAACAACGTCCACCACTGCCTCCAGCACCAGCACCAGCACCAGCTCAAGCGACTGGTCCTCAACCCCCTCCTCAGGCACCTTCTCAACAACCGGCTTCGGCACGCGCACAAACTCCAGCAGCAGCAGCGGCATCACGTACACCGGAAACGTCGGGTCCCCCTGGGGCAGCAACATCATCGAAGTGTCCTCATCATCGGCCTCATCCTACAAATACGTCCTGCAATTCACGCTCCCCGCCAACACCTCCTCCTCCTCCTCCTGGTTCATCTCCTTCTGGAACAAAATCGGCCCCGACGGCGGCATGGACGGGTGGTACGGGCACTCCGCATTGAACTTCACGCTTGCCCCCGGTGAAACGCGGTACGTCGCGATCGACGAGAACAGCCAGGGCGGATGGGGCGCGGCGGCGGGTGATTCCTTGCCAACGGACAGCTACGGCGGGTACGCGTGCACGTGGGGTGAGTTCGACTTCGGCGACGAGGATAATGACGGCTGGAGCGGGTGGGATGTCAGCGCGATCCAGGCGCAGAATGCGGATTTGGATGTGCAGGGGATGAGGATTTGTACGGCGGCGGGCGAGGACTGCTCGTATATCACGGAAAATGCGGCGGATGTGGTGAATGCGTATACGGCTGCAGAGGCGAGTGTGGATGGGATTGGGGGCGCTGTTGGGGCTGGCCCGGTGAGGTTGGTTGTTGAGGTTGATTATAGGGGGTGATTTTGCAATGCCGTGTCTTTTGGGCTGGTTGGTGTATGGATCGGTCTGACGCAGGTTTACGCTGTGGTGGTGACATGGCATGGAGGGGCTTCGTGCATGTAGCGGCAAGCACCATCGAGCTCTATAGGTTGGATTCGATAGTAGAGCTCAACCTTCTTGACTGTACTGCAAGTGCCCAGTCCGCTTATACCTAACTAGTGCATTGATTTGCGCTATTGTCCTCAAACAAGGTACCTAACCTAGATATAGCTCGCCGCAAGCGACAGTATCCCCTCCAGCGTCTCCTTCTCCTCCGTATATCCTGTCCCGACATGCAACTCACGACGCAGTCCATTCCCATAGCCCGGCGAGGACCCAATGGCTGGAGGCCAAGTCATACTATCCCCGTCTTCTCTGAGCCTTTCCCTATTCCTGACCAATGAAGGGGATACTGACGTAGCCGCACAGGGAGAAGTCTGCTCGCAAACCCCCTTCACAATAGCACCCAAATCAAGCTCATTCGACGCCCTGGGCTCCCTCGCAAGAAGCGCCTCGAGCAGATGCACCCCCCGCTTCGCAATCATATTCGCCGGCCCGTCGGCTAGCATTTTGAGCGCGTCGTTGATGAGTTGGCGGTGGTATGTTGCTTCGCTGTCTGCATCTGCACTCCGGGGTCGGTGGAAGAGGTCGAGACAGAGGATTATCTGCGCATTGAATGATCCATATTAGCATTGCTATCGTCGGTGACGAATTGAATCGCGTAGTGAAGTTGTTGTGGGTGAGCATGATGACATACACCAGCCGTAACCCCAAAAGCCTGCATAATCCACAGCACAGGCACACCTGCGTCTGCGTCTGCGTCTGCCCTAGCCTCCTTCTGCTCCTTGATGATCGTTCTTGCAGCCGCAACGCACGTCCGTCTGGTTCGTAGAAATATTGGATCGCGGAAACTCAACGCGAGGAATTTCCGATGGATCATGATGACTTTGTGAGAGAGGCTTATGGCTAGACATCTTCGCGCCCAGGGAACGTATGTTGGCCACGCCGGCTCGATGGGGACATTTTGCAGGAAGGCAGGTAGACCTGTTGTCGCGAGGACGCGCAGTTGGCGATCGTGCTCGAGGACCTGCTCGTACCGCGTGTAGAGGGTCTGTGTGCTCGTTGTGCTGTTGTGCAGCGAGGCCATCACCGCAGCGACTTTGTAGAAGAAGGTGCTGTATGCGGCGTGCGTTGGCGTATCTTCTCCCGTCCCTTCATCATCTGGGTTGATTCTCTTTGGCCGCGGGATTAGATAGCTCTCAAAGAAGGGGATTGAGAACCAATCCTGGATGCAGAGCTGGCGCCACGCACCGCCAAGTTCTCGATGCTGCATACCAAGACACTGTCCGATTCTAGCGGCGGAGGCAATTAAAACAGAGAGGCTGTTGGAGAAGCCGAGTAAATGCGCCGACATTGTGAGGGTCCCGACTGCCTGTATGGCGTAAAGTGAGTGACATGCTGTGAAGTCTGCGTGATGTAGACATGTCGAGACGGCCTTGAACCAGCGTTGTGCCAGAGATGTCTGTTCCCATGCTCGAATACCCCAGCTCTCTGCGGTCCGGCGAGGCGCGCAAGATAGAGCACCACAGAGCACTGCAAAAAGGAGAGCCAGCCATTGGAGGTCGACGTGGTGACCGACGTTACCGTGGGCGATGCGATAGAAGGCGTCCAGCTCGTCTTGAAAATCATTTCCGTCGTACGACCCGTGGTACCAAAGCACGGAATGATAATGAAAAGCAACGAGACGTTCAGTGAGTGCTCGTCGAGGGAGCAACAGCTGGAGATACGCCTCGGCCGAGGCCCTGTCTGGCCCTGGACTTAGGGTTTGGCGTCCCATGCCCTGACCATCAGGCTCGGCCGTCACATCGCCAGGCGAGTGGACGTTCATGCTATCGCCGTAATCCGGGTTCTTGCGACGGCCCCAGGCCAGGAATTCGAGGATCGTTGCTGCGTCGCCGATCTCCGCGTCTGGTTCTGTGTCTCGCTCACCTGTATCGTCTGGGGCGGGGGTAATGGACGGTTTTCGGGGCTGTGAGTGTGGTTGCGATAGCTCCAGTACGGCCGCTTCAAGCTGCTGCACTCGGGCCTGTAATCTCTCGACCAGCGAGTCGCTCTTGCTCTCTTTGCTCCGGGTACATGGTGTCCCCCTGTTCTTGTCAGTTCTTGCACTCAGCTCAATGAGAAGGACGTATACCGTCTCGTGCAATTCCGACAGGGCACGACCTTGTCGCAGCGGATCTTACGGCGGGTGCACTCGACACACGCCAGGCGTTTGCGGACAGCGGTCATGACGAGGTCGGCCGAGATACCTATGATTGATTGATTGATTGATATGTCGTGTAACAGGTTAGGAAGCAAAGAGGGGGCAGCAGGCTTTATCAGCTCGGCCGAGCGGGGCTGCGTCTCCAACTCTCCTCCACGCACCGATAAGCCTTTATAAACCAACAAATCCCAATACTACAGATAAACACAGTCAAGATGGCTCCAACCCGGTATACAGACCGTCCAATCCCAAAAATCTCCCTCCGCGACTTCGAGCAGCGCATCGACGAAATAACCTCCGAACTCATCGACGCCTCCGAAAACGTCGGCTTCTTCACAATAACCGACCATGGCATATCGACCGCCGACATCGACTCCATGTTCGCCCTATCACAATCCTTCTTCTCCCTCCCAGACGAAATAAAAGCCACCGTCCCCTGGAACCCCAACAATGTCGGCTGGGAAAAGAACTCCCAGGTCCGCCCGTCCACAGGCCAGCCCGACACAAAGGAGTCGTACCAGCTGCAGTTCGGCGAGAACATGGATGGGATCTGGCTGGACGATAAGCATATCAACGGGTTCAGAGAGAAGTGTCTGGACTTCATGCACGCGGTGCAGCGCGTCTCGGAGCTGCTGATGCGCTGTTTCGCGCGCGGGTTAGGGTTCCCCGATGCCTTCTTCGTCAAGGCGCATGATATCTCGCGCGCGAATTGCCAGACGACATGTCGACTCCTGCACTACTTTGCGCTCCCGCCGCCTGCCCAATCTGCAGCAGAGGGCAAAACGTACCACCGCGCGGGCGCCCACGCAGACTGGGACTTTTTGACCCTCCTCTTCCAGAAGGAGGGGCAGTCGGGGTTAGAAATCTGTCCGGGGCGCGAGGTCGTGACCGAATTCGGGATCGGCGACGAGTGGACGAAGGTCGAGCCTGTTGGCGGCGAGATCGTGTGCAATATTGGCGATTTGCTGATGAGCTGGTCGGATGATCGGTTCAAGTCGACTTTCCACCGCGTCAAGGCGCCGGAAAGTGAAGGGGACTATTTTGGGGACCGGCATAGTATTGCGTTCTTTAACCAGCCGTGTAAGGATGCGGTTATCCAGGGGCCTGGCAAGAAGTATCCTGTTGTTACCGGGGAGGAGTTTAATAGGAATGCCATGCAGAGGAACTTTAGGGCGTTGCAGGAGAAGTTGAGGGCTTTGGAGGCGAATTGAGTTGTTTTTGACGCCATGAGGTTGTGGGTATACTCTATGGGTTGGCACCCTAAGTGTCATCACCGTTTCATGCAACTATACTCCCCCTCCTGCCTCTCCTTGTTTTCGCCACATACCATGTGTATATCTGAACACCTAGCTGCGAAGTGAGCTTGCATGCTTTGAGCTTGTAAGGGTCTCGGCATTGTAGGTACCTATCTATATTCTTCGGATTGGTTCTTCAATGGTTGTTGTTCACTCTACGTTTTTCAAAAATCATCAATTAGCTATGCTACAACTTCGATTCCACTTGTGTTATGGAAGGTCGCATGTAGATACGGGTATGTACTTGAGGAAGGAGCGACCATTTCCCATACTCAGGCAGGTGCACTCGGTTGTGCTGGAAGTGGGTGCCTGAGGCCACTGGAGGCCTTAGGGCTCCGGTGGAGGAAGGTTCTTCTAGCCTAAATAACCACCCGTAAAACTCTTTATTTATTTTTAAAATATTTAGCTTAGTATACCAAGTAATATAAAAGACTTTTATATATAATAATTATTTATTTTTTTTAATAAGTTATAAGCCCGGGTTTGCTTAACTTATATACTTAATTAAAAGTTTTTTTTTTTTTAAGTTAACCTATATTAATTAAATATATAATATTTTTTTATTTTATTTATTTAACTTTATATTTTTTATAACTTTACTAGTTACTATAATAATTAAAAAGCCTTATACTTAGGGTAAAGGCCTTATTATAAAAATATAAATATTATAGTTTTATTTTATTTTACCTTAAATTTTTTTTTTTTTTTTATTTTTACTTTTTTAATTAACTTTTAACTTTATAAATATCCGCTTTCTAGGGCTATATATATTTAATTTTTTAATAAAAATAAGTTTTTTTTAGTAGTTAAAAAGTTTTAAAACCTTTAAAAATAGTATAACACCTTTAGGTTCCTTAATTTAAACTTTAACTTTAATTACTTTTTAAAAATTTAAACTAATTTTTAAATATTTAACTAGCTATCCCTAGTTACTAGCTTTTTTTTTATAACTATTCTAGCATAGGCTTTAGCCTATTTAACCTTAATTTTATTATAGTAACTTTTTAGGGCTTATTATTTTTAATTATTTTAGGTTTTTAATTTTTAAGCGCTTTAATTTCTAGCTTTTAAATTATTTTAATTCTTTTATTATTTAGTTTTTTTATATTTAATTTTTTTATATCTAGTTTTTTTACACCAAGCTAAAATAAAAAAAATAACCTTAATTAAAGCAAAAAATATCCTAGTTTTAATATTAAAAAATTAATAAGTTAAATAAAACTAGTAAGTATTTTTAAAGCTTTAAAAGGCTAGCTATAACCACCTTTTAAAGTAACTAAATTAAAAATATTTTATAAAAACCCTTATTAGTCCCTTTTTTATTATACTAGCTTTAGCAAGCAAAAATATTAAGACCCCTAGCTAATAATTTATTATAAGCCAAGCTAAAAATATAAATATTAATAATAAAATTTTAATTATTACTATACCTCCCGTGTAGCCTCCCGCTTAGCTTATTATTAAGGCTATTACTAAGCCTACACCCCCGGTAAACCATAATAAGACTAAGATTTAGTAATAAAACTAAAACCATGTAATAGCTTTAATTTTTAGTTATTTAAGTTTTAATTTATAAAACCTTTTTATTAATAAATAAATAGTTTATAAGCTACTTAATAAAATTAAAAGCTATTTTAAACTTAATATTAATATTATAATTTTTAAGGCTTAGGTTAATTTAATATTCTTATTTTATAATAAAAGTATCCCTAATTTTAGTAAAAAACTTAAAAAAATCTAGTAAAAATTTACCTATATTAATATTATATTTTTAACTAAATTTATTATTACTATTTTTTATTAAGCCCTAGGTAACTAATTTAACTATTTTAAGGCTATATATTTTAATAACTATATTATTAAATACCTCCCGGGGGACACCACCATGTTAATTATTTTTTTAAATAATTTTATAATTATTATTAAGTTTACTAAATTAAATTAAAACCAGGGTACTAGTACCCTAGTACTTTTCTTTTAATAAGGTATTTATAAAGCTTAATACTAAGTATTATAAAAACTATCTTAATATTATTTAAATATATAAAAATAAGGGTATTATAAATATTACTATATGCTATTACTTTTATTATAACATGCTTTTTTATAATTAAAAAACCTGTTATTAACTTTATTTTAAACTTAAAATTACTTAAAAAAACTTTTAGGGTAGCAAGGGCGCTAAATACCTTTAAAAAAACTTTAAATTTAGGAAAAATATAAAGCCTATGCTTAAGCTAGTACTTATAATTTAAATTAATTTAAATTTTAAGTAGGAAATTATTTAAAATAGTTTTATTTAATAAATTACCCTAGATAATAGCTATATATAATATATTATTTATAATTACTTTTTATTTTAAAACCTTAAGCCCTATATTAGCCTTAGTATTAAAGGTATTAGTCCTAAAGTTTTTAATACTTAAGGTATTAATATTATTAAAATCCTTTATTATGTTAATAGCTAGCTTAAAATTTTAGCTTTAAATAATATTTTATATTACTTAAACATGTTTTTTATGCTAATATTTATTTTTTAGTTATTAAATAAGTATTACTTAATTAGCTTTAGCTAGTAAAATATAAAAGCTAAAAAGCTATAAAATATTAATATTATTACCTTATATAATTATAAATTAGCTTAATACATGGCTATTAAAGTTTATAAAATATTTTTTTTTAACCTTTACTAAGGTTTAGTAATACTAGCTATTTTAATACTAATAGCCTTTATTTTTTAAAATAAATTTTCCTAGCTTTAGTACTAATAAATAGGTTATATTTTTAAAAATTAGCTTAATAAAATAAAAAAGGTGGTTTATAATATATATATACTTAAAAGCTATATTTATAAATTTTATATTACTACATGCTAACAGGCCAAGCCTTATAAAAATATTATAATACTTATTAATTAATTATTTAAACTACTTTATATAAATATCTCTGGCTTATATTTACTCTTATTTAATAAAAAAATATATATTAACTTTATTATAAATAATAAATTTTATTATTATTAGGTTATAATACTAGCTAGCAAAAATAAATTTATTACCTAGGCTTTTTTTATTATTTACTAGTATAATATACCTAAGCTTTTATTACACCATGTACACTATAATTAAAAGGGGGAAAATATTTATAACCTATAATACTTTATTTATAGCTTTAAAGCTATTATAAAAATTTTTAATATAAACTAGTATAAATAAAATAACCATGTTAAAGCACTTATTAGTAAGTTACTAGGCCTTATATAATTTATATTACATAATATTAAAGCCCTAGCTAATATATAGTCTAAGTTTTATAAAAATACTAGTTATTTATATAATTAAACTTTATATTTTATACTAAATAATATTACACTATTTAAAGCCTAGTATAGTTACTAGCTAAATATATTTTATATTTATATTTTTTAATTTAAGGTCTATATTTTAAACCTATTAAAAAAGTAAAAAAAGCTTTATAAAAATAATAAAATAAAAACTAAAAAACTAGTTAACTTTAATAAAAAAATAAATAAGCTATACCAGGTTTTCCTGGATAATAGCCACGTGGTTTTAATATATAATATTAATATTATTAAAAATTACTATATTAGGCTAGATTTTTTACTAAAAGTAATTATTTTAATATCTTTAGGAATTTTTATCCCCAAGCCTTTATTTTTTTTAAAAATTTTTATTTTTAATACTTTATTTTTTTTAAAAACCTTTATTTTTAAGGTACTACCTAAAGCTTTAAACCCTTTAAAAATCTTTATTTTTAAGGCACTAAAAGCTTTAGTATCTTTAAAAATCTTTATTTTTAAAGCTCCCGCCTTTTTAAAAATTTTTATTTTTAAAAGCTTACTAGCTAACACTAACCTAAATATTAAAAAAAACCTTAAAAATAAAACCTTAAAAAACTTAGCTCCCGGGGACTTCTCTAGGTATATAAACCTTAAAAATTTAGTAATAAAAGCTATTAATTTAGCTACTAAAGTTAATATATTTTTAAAAAACCTAAATTTTAATTATAATACTGGCCTGGTATACCATACACGTGTTTAAGTTATTATTAATTTTAAAAAAGCTTTTTAAATCTTAAATAAGCTAGCTTATTTATTTTATTTTTAAAATATTACTAAAGTTATATAAAATAAGATTACCCTAGCTAGCAAGCCTTATTTAAATAACTTTAAAATATTATTTAATAAGCCTAGTTTAAATAATATTTTAATATTAACTATAATACTTTATAAGTAAATATTTAAAAAAAATAAATTAATAGTTTAGCAAGCTAAGGCTAAAGGTAAATAAAATAAATAATTTAAAAGTATATAAAAAAAATATAACTTTTTAATAAAAAACAAGACCTAGAATTTTATTAACTTGCCTTTTAAAAAATACTTGCTTTTTAATAAATAGGTTTTAAAAATTAAAAAAAAATTAAAAGGCTAGATTTTTTATTATAAAGCTTATTAGGTAGTTTATAGCTTTAAGCAAGTTTATAAGCTTAATTATTATAAAACCTTTACTAAAATAGTAAAGCTAATAAGCTATAAGCTCCTTTTTATTATTATTACTATATTAAACCTTAAAATTAAATAAATAAATATAAAAATAGTGTTTTTATATAGGAATATTAATATTATAATTTTTATAAAGTAACCTTATTTTTTTATTAATAGCTTTAAGCGCGTTTACTAGCTTTAAAAAGCTTTTTATAGCTTAAAGTAAGCACCGCGAATTTAGTACTAACTATTTATAAATTTTTTAGCTATATTAGGCTTTTATTTTATTTATTTAAACCTAAAAGTTTTTATTAATAATAAAATTTTTATTATTATATATATAAATAATTTTTTACTAGTTAGCAGGGATAAAACTTAAATTTAAAAAATTAAAAATACCCTAAATAAATACTTTAAAATATTTAATTTTAGCTCTTGCTATTATTATCTTAATATAAAGGTTTATTAAAATTAGGCTAATTAAATACTTTAACTTTTTTAGCTTAATTATATAAATAAGATTTTTTATTAATTTAGTATAAATAACTTTAAGGTTTATAATATATTAATAAATCCTTGCTTAAAGCTAAAGCCTGCTTTTAAAAAATATATAGCTTTAATAAATATTTTAAAGTAATACTAAAGTGCTATTAAATTCCTAATATACCTTATACTAGGTACTTAGGCTAATATTACCTATCTTATATTTATTTTAAGCTATTTTTTTATTAAACTTATAAAAAAGTATATAATAATTATTAAGCATGTGTTTTACTACCTTTAGGGCTTTATAAATTATAAACTAATATTTTTTAGGGATTTTTAACCGCTAACTAGCTATACTAATATTAATTAAAATAGGGATTTAAAAATATACTATTTTACCTTTAAATATATATTTTATATAGGCTTTATAATTATTAATTAGTTTTTTAAGTATTAGCTTATTATAGCCTTATTTTCAGCTAAGTATATAAAAAAAATATAAGTTATTAAAAAGGTTATTTAACTTTGCTACTTACTAAAAAAGCTTATAAATACTTAAAAAATAAATTTTATAATTATTATAATTTATAAAAATAATAAAGGTATTATAGCACTGGCTAGTAACCCCTAATTTTATACCTAAAATAAGTATATTAATATTTAATACTATTTTATTTAGGAAAAAAAGGCTAAAAACATGGTTAATATTTAGTTTATTTTTATTAAAAAATAAATAATAAATAGCCTTACTAAGCTACTAGGGCCTAAAGTATTTAAATACTTTAAAATTTTACTAGGGATTTTTTTTAAGCTTATATAAGTAGGTTTTTTAGTAATTTTTATACTAAAATTAGCCTTTTTTATACTAAACTTATAATAACTTGCGTATTATAAAACTATATTTAATTATTTTTATTTTTAACTTATTACTACTTTATCCCTGTTTCCAGGGATTAACCTTATAATAAAAATAGTATAATATTATATTATTTTAAAATCTTATTCTAATTTTATATAATACCTTAATTATAGTACTAAAAGTTAATATATTTTTAGTTTAATTTAATAAAATTTTTAGTGCTTTTTATATTTACCCGTGGGAAATCTTATTTTTAAATATTAAAATATAGGCTTACTAGCGTGGCTAGCTTATTAATTACCCTAATTAAAATTTTTATTTAGTATTTTTTTAGGCTTTAAAGCATGGTTATATTATATAGTTAGCAGCCTTTAAAACCCTAGGGCTTTTTTAAATTAGATAATTAAATAATATTATTAGCTCCTGGTATATATAGGCTATTATAGTAATCTTATTTCTTAATAAAAAAAGGTTTAAAAAAATGTTATTATTTAAAATTATAATTTTTATTATAATCCCGCTGGCCTACGCCCTAAGGACTTTATATTTAGGGCTTAATTATACTTACTATAAATATTAAGCCAACGCTATATTATTTAAAATATATAGTATTATACTAGTATTAAGTTTTTTAAAAAAAATTAATACCTAAAATATATACTTTAATGGCTTTAATATATTATTATACTAGGTAACTTGCCCTATACTAGGGATTAAAATCCCTAAATAACTTATTATATATTAATTTATTATTACTAGCTAATAATACCTTTTATATAAACTAGGCCTTATTTTTACCCCTAAAATAGCTTTTACATGCTTTAATATTTATTATTACTTTTTTAGTTATAAAAAGGCTATAAGATTTATAAACTACTTAATTTATTACTTATTATTTAATCCACCTTGGGCCACCTAGTGCCCAAAGCTCTTACTAAAAATTTATTATTTTATATATTTTATTACTATTTTATTTATATTTTTAGGAATTACTCTGGCCTATTAACACCTAAAGCTTTTATTAATACTTATTATTTTTTATTATTTTAATTACTAGCTTTTTAACACTTGCCTATAAATTACGCCTTTAAAAAAGCCTTTTTTTATTACTAATAGCCTATAGTTTATTAATTTAAAAAAAACTTTTTTTATGCTAGCAGCCTATGGCTTACTAATTTAAAAAAGTTTTTAGTATAAATAAAAAAAAGTACTAAAAGTAGGTGCTTAAGGCCACTGGAGGCCTTAGGGCTTTAGTAAAAAAAGGTTTTTTTAGCTTAAATAGCCACCCGTAAAACTCTTTATTTATTCCTAAAATATCTAGCTTAGTATACCAAGCAATACAAGAGACTTTTACATACAGTAACTATTTATTCCTTTTAGTAGGTTACAGGTGCTGGTTCTGTGCGAGTGACGAGAGGGTCCCTCCGCTGGAATCTTCCATCTTCATCTTCAAACCACCCGACTGATCTTCATCACCACATCATTGCCCCCGCCCAGTCCAGTGTCGCCCTCTACCGCCAGATTCTCGTTACTCTAGACTGTTAGCTACCGCAGCTGTTGGGGGCAGTTCTCCTGCAAAGGCTTGAGCACGTATTCCGCAATCGACTTGCGAAGCACGACGTCATCCCACTCCAGGCTCGGACCGGAGGTTGCGAATGTGCAGTCGACACATCTTCTAATCACATCTCGTTGAAATGGTAGGATCAAGTAGGTGCTCGCGTCCGTCCATCCATTGGCCAGACCATACCGGCTCCTGGCAGCAGGCTGACCATCGTTCGTCCGCTCGTTCGCATAGTCGTCCATCGTCCTCCAGTGCGCGATCCCGAGCAGAAGAATCCCGAGCTCAAGCATACAGTCCCTGACACCCACCCGTGCATTACCGACTGTCCCTGTTGTTGGCTTGTGGAACAGTTCTTCCACAAAGGGCTCCGGGATCATCGAGAAATCGAGCGCCGCAACATCGACGCCACTTTTGGAAAACCGCACGGTGCGGCTTGTCAGTGGCAATTGAAGCCAGGGCGTCGATATCAATTGAAGCAGCGAGGAGGCAATTGTAAGCGACAGGGCTATTCTATGGTTAAGCAACCATTGCCGCTCTGTCTTTGCGAGAAGCCGCTCCAGCGTTACGAAACCCGTCGATTCTACCTCCAGGTGAACTGAACAGCTTGCACTTGGGCCTTGCTGATAACAGTACGTCAAACAGTTGGTTTCCGATACCTGCAAGTCCAGCATTATTCCTCCGTCTCGGGCTCGTTGTATGCCCTTGCATAAGTCATCCATCGCCGATCGCAGGGGCGCGGCCGTGGCAGGCGGAGTGGGTGGCCGGATCACAACCCTTGTCCGACCTGTATTGCCTATGCTTGACGGACACATTAGTTGGAATGCAAGACGGCAGAATAATTATCATACTGTCCAGTGGGAGCCTCGCCGACCTCCGCGACCTTGATATCTGTCCTGTATGAAGCCGTCAGGGTTGAAGTCGACATGGCGGGCGAAAGCAGCACGGTGAACGAGAAATTCCTCCGCCGCGTGGCATTCGTTGTTCTGTCCATGAGGTTGGAACGACTGCAAAGGAATAACCTCGCTTCGTGATGGGCGTGGCACGGGCCTGGGTATGCCGCCGAGACCGCTGAGTACAAGCGCTTTGCGTAATCTCTGACAGTCCCCAACGCCGAGGCAAATCTGGCAATCTGCCGTGAGGATGAATCTATGGCTACTTGTATCTTCAGCGCAACCATGTTGTCACTAATCCTCCTCAGAGATGTGGTCGCCATGTTGAGGTACCATATCTGCTTCTCCAGTTCGTCACGCTTGACGGAGAATCGGATCTTCTCTGGCAGCGCGCTGCCTGTATAGGTTCTGACCAGGTTCTCAAGGTCCTGCGTTGCCAGGTTCCATAAGTTAGCCAGTCTTCGCGACCCAAATGTCTTCCACATCGAACCGACTCACTGTCACCGCACCTAGCCCTTGGATGCGTCCGACAAGCCTAGCCAAAGCTATGTAGCAGGCGTTCACAGCCCCAAAATAGATCTCCGAGTCGTCTCCCAGATAGTCCTTCACTGCATTCGCAACGGCTGGGTCCCGAAGCATCGCTCCAACGGGTTGGTGGGCGGGATTATTATACTCCACGCCAGCGCCATTCAGTGTCAACTGGATATCACTCTTGAGGAGGTAGTGCTGCTCTTTGAGGGCCTGAATCAGTCGAAGGACATATGGTTTCTTGTTTCGGAACGCGATGCGAGTTTGCCTCTCTTGGTACAATTCGATGGCCGCTATGGTGATGGGGATCGCGCCTAGGACGACGCCGACAATCTCGAGACCACTCATTTCGTTCTGTATAAAGGTTTGAGCTCTGGGCATCAAATCTGGGTGTTTTCCATACCGGGCATAGTTCGCTCGATTACCGGTTTCGCGACTCTCCTCCTCTGTTCGAATACGCTTTCACCTTACTCTCGGATCTTCAGCACGGACTTTCAGAATGTACGGCTCTCTTCCTTTGGTCAGATTCAGATGCTGAACTTGCCATGGAACAGTTACCAAGCAGGTCAACCCATCAAGCCCTGCCAACGACGATATGCCCGATGCTCCGGGCAGTACAGATTTGAGCGATGACGAGACAGAAGACGACCTTTCATCCTACCAGGATCAATCGTTGGCTACCGAGTACTTCACCAATATTTCCATCACAGTCGATAGGCTTTACGCTCTTTCGTTCCGAGTCCGAAATCCAAAGATGCGAACCGGCTTATCGAGGGCTCTAGCCTACACTGAGGTTGACAGGGAGACCGGAGTCGACCTGATCCAGGCCTATAAAGAACGCGACATTCGACATCTGGTCGAATTATTCCGTGTTTGGAGGGGACAAGACCTGGAAGGACATTTCCTTGTCCGCGGCTGGCAAGAGCCAATGTGCACCGGAGACAACAATTCAAATACTGGGAAAAGCGGAAAGCCAAATATGATTATCAGTATCAAACCGCTATCGCTCACCATGGGGGAGTCCAGGCTACAACTGCCCACGCGAGTGCTCGCCCCTCGGATCCTTCCGCTGCAACAAATCTGGACCCAGGCGCAAGCTTGGACATTGAGTCTGCAGGATCGCTGGATAGCTTTTTGGCGACGGCCAAAAACATGGATGATTCATTACAAGCTCCACCCCCTCCCAAATTGGCGGGCGACAGCGCAGAATTCGAGTGCCATTACTGCTATACTATGTGTGCCGAGGTTACTGCAAAGCCACAGGCATGGAGGTGATAACCCTGCTGGCCTTGATGACCGACTCTTGCTAGCATAAGACTAGGAGACACATCATGCGTGATTTGCGGCCATACGTCTGTACATTTCGGCATTGCAAGGACCCCGACCAGCAATACGATACGTTTACAGAGTGGGTGACGCATGAGTCTTCCAGCCATGGAGTGCGAGTCGCTGACTTGCGAACCTGCCTAATCTGCGCTCAACAAAATCAAACAACTCATCATGTAGCGTCTCATCTGCGACGTATTGCCTGTTTTGCTTTCCCGCGATGGGCAGACGCTGACAAGGGCAGCAAGGAGGCTATCGGTCAGACTGACAGTCTTGATTCGGATCCCATACAGTCGAGTGCTCGATCGGAAGGGTCTGATACGGATGACGAGTGGACACAGGCTACGAAGACAGTATATCTCCAATTATGGATTCTCGACGCCACGCATGTCCAACTACACCCACAGGATCATGCTGAAAGTATATGCACATCTCATCTAAGAATGACTTACAAGTTTGATCAATCAACGACGTTTCGTTTCGCAGATCCAAATGGCAACCTCATCCCACTGGACTTCGAGAGTCTGTACGACAACATGGTCATTCATGTTCAGTTCGGTAGCTCGGTGAGTATTCTTACTGCATGCCGAAGTAGATGCTCTTCTCCGCCCGCAAGCCCGCTGACCATTTCAGGTTTATAAGGGATCATATTCCCCACAGGTCGGACCATACTACATCTGCATACCGAAGTAATGCTCATCACATCGCAGAGACCCCAGGCGAGAACCAATGCAGTGATCCCCGAGCCGGAGCTGGCCGTGAGTCAACGGGTTTTATGAGTGACACCCACAGACTAACCCTTTTGACGGTTAGTACCCAGGACAACTTGAACACGAGGTTGTACTCGACAGTCGTGAGTCTTCAGCCCATCACTTGTTGGCCAATGACGACTAACAGGCATAGGATATATCGTTCAAGCACCAGAGTATTTTGTTCCCGGAGCGGTAAGCATAAGGATCCATATAACCGATAGAGTTGGGAGATACTTATGCTGAACATATACCAGGTGTTTTCCATTCTTTGGCATGAGAACGATGCCCGTGGTCCTTCACATCCTTCCCAGACCCTAGAGCAAGGCTCCCAATTCCGAGGTCGGTTCGGGCAGCCGATCTACAGCACGATCCGGCGCCTGGTCGTGGTTAAGCATTTTGACCAAGCTTCGTGGTGTTTGTAAGTTGCGCCTGGTCTGATCGCCTACCATGCCAAGCTCGGGACTAATTCAAACTCAGTGCAATCAGTACGTATGGTGGCCGCGGTGTAGCGAAACCAGGTGTGGACCCATCAAAACACGCTATCGTCTATTTGCGCAACACCAGACCTTTCACAGGCGACCGAGAGCCGACGATGCATAAAGCCCCGCTGGAAATTGAAGCGGAATATCCGGAGGAGCACCTGAACTCGATGTCAAGGCTGAACTTTGGCAAGATCTATACCGTCGAGCACAATGTGAAGATCCTCCCCATTGGTAGGATCGTAGAGGCAGACATGTCAAGATTCTTTGACTATGCACGCAGTGAACTTTCGCTATGAATCCGGTTCATTGGTCTTAGGTGTGGTTTATTATACAATCGATTGCTTCCGAATTATCTTGAGATGTATATCGTCGTGTCAATGCTGGGGTGGAAATATATATCATACCTATCCACGGGCCAAGCCGAACATGTTGGATAAAAACATGCTGGAAATGTTCCAGCCAGATTTCTTGAGCACCCTGGTCTTTGTTGATACCTGCGCAATCATCGGAGCCTAAGCACCTCGGTGAAGGGGTGCAGTACCCGGGTAGTTGTCGATCAATTGCCCGGCCTTCCGCTGGTTACCGACGGTCGCGTGCCAGCACAGCGTGGTCCTTCTTCCCATGCACGGGCAATATTGCTATTCATGGCATCCCGCCATCCTTCTCCCGTGTCTTGGAGTTATCCAGCGCAGCATGCGGGGAAATACAGTGGCAACTGCGGTGGTCTGGCCGGAGGAAAATCTCCTGAATGGGACTTAGGGTTAGCCCCGGACTTGCTCCGAGCTGGCCACCGGGCAAAACCACCAAAAGCATCATATAAGGCAATAAACCTCCGGTACTCATAAACATTAGGTAGTTCCTTTCGTTTCAATTGGAAAAAAACCTCCGCGTTGTATATGACGCCCTGCATCAACCCTTACAAACATGTATCCTAGACCAGGTCCGTTCATGAAGACAAAAGGCTATAAAGCACCCCCCTGATCCCGGCTTTTCTCGTCCCATCCAACTCAGCTCTATCCATTCCAAACTTCACCCTACTAAGAAAACAACGACGATGCCCCCAAAAAAACTTCAAGTCGGTGCCGCTGGCCTCGGCCGCATGGGCAAACGGCATGCATTGAACTTCCTGAACCGCGCACCCCGCGCTGAGCTCGTCGCTGCGTTCTCGCCTGACCCTGAGGAGATCCAGTGGGCGAAGCAGCATCTCGAGCCGTACGGCGTGACTCTGTACACCAAGTACGAGGATATGATCAACCATCCAGGATTGAAAGCTGTGGTCATTGGGACCGCTACATCCGTCCATGCCGAAGAGGCAATCCAGGCAATTGAGAAGGACCTCCATGTTCTTTGCGAGAAGCCGTTGAGTATCAGCGTTGACATCGTACGTCCATCACCTACCACACCACACCATCCTCTACCAGACCAAGACTAACTCAACTTCCATGCTAGTGCAACCAAGTCGTAACCGCCGCCCGAAAACGCCCACACCTCAAAGTGATGTGCGGGTTCTCCCGCCGCTTCGACGACTCGTACCGATCTGCCTACAAGAAGGTCGAAAACGGGCTCATCGGGCGGCCCGCAATCCTGCGCTCCCAAACCTGCGACAAGCACGACCCGTCCGGCTTCTACGTCGAATACGCCTCCTGGTCCGGCGGCGTCTTCGTCGACATGGCCGTCCACGACATCGACCTAACGCTGTGGTTCTTCGGGTCGGACATCATGCCCAAGAGTATATCCGCGTACGGAATTCGGGCGGTTACACCCGATCTAAAGAAGTACAACGACTTCGACAACGCCGTCGGAATCGTGGAGTTCCACGGCGGGAAGATCGCGTATTACTACTGTTCGCGGATGATGGCGCACGGGCAGGAGGACGTGACCGAGATCATTGGGACGGAGGGGAAACTGTCTGTGAACTTGAACCCGGCGTCTGATCTGGTGAATTTTTACCATGCCGGTGGGATCACGAGGGAGGTTCCGGGGACGTACTGGGGGCGCTTTGAGATGGCGTTTGTGAGGGAGACGAATGAGTTTGTTGATGCTTGTTTGGATGATATGCCGGTGCCGATGAAGCTTGGGAATGCGGTTAAGGCGGTGCAGATTGGGGCGTGGTTGCAGGAGGCGCTGGTTTCGGGACGCCAGTTGCGTTTTGATGAGACGGGGAGGAGGGTGGAGGGGGCGAAGATGTAGGTATCGAGTTGATTGTTGGTACTTCCAAGGTTGGATAGGGAGGACTGGACGCGCCTGGGGTATAGCAGCAATCTACATGCATGACCTTTCGCATCTTTCCCAAACATCATGGCTTTCCTGCATGGACGTATATCCTCTTGAACAGTTTATGGGCATTCTGCCCCTGTCTGAGCCATCCATGAAAAGATTGGTCTTTAAATGGAGGCTCCAGGGTTCCGCTATTTCGCGCCTTAAAAAACCTGACTTGCTTGACACTGGTACATCTTCACTTCAACTGCTTGAAGATGCCCAGTTGGACTACGGATTGTATGTACCTATTGCATTAAGCTGCCAGCTGCAGGCGTTGATCCCGTGAAACCTCGCATGCTCGGCATCATACCCCTCATGCTGACGTAGCCCTAGGGGTATGGATGGACTATTCAACCAACAATGTTGGTAGTCGCCTCCTTTCCGCGTTAAATAAATGGTTGCGGCACACCATGCGCGATTCCCTAACTCTACCCTTCACCGAGGAACCATTCGACAGGACAACGCATTCCGATGACCTGGCGTCTCTCCTACCGGCCTGCTACGGAGACGCCCTGATGCCCCCATCAGGAGCCGTCAACTTCTGGTCACCCGCCGATAGCATAACAACATTCATCCAGCTCGACCTGTCCGTAGAGCGACTGACCCGAATACAAGAGTATCTCTGGTTCGCAAAGACTCTCTCCCCACCGCAACCCCTAAGCACAATCATCTCCCTCTCGCACAAGATCGTCCTCGACGAAAACATCGCAACGCATCTAGTCTGGACAGACCGAACACACATCCACCTAAAGCCCTTTCCCCGGTATCTCCTCGACAGCCGATTCTGGACCGCGTACCTCCTCTGCAACGCGACATGCCCAAGCCAAGCGCAAGGAACACAAGCACAACCACTCTGTCCACACAAACCCCTCTACAAAGACGCCCTCGGCTTCCTCTTCTCGTATCTCACACTCGTCCGCTTCGAAAGCGACTTCCGCATCGCGCAGGACCACGCCCTTCTCCCTCCAGATCTAACCTGGGAATCCTGGCGAAGTATAGCGCAGCAATGCCTCCAACGCGGCGCCATCACCTCCACAACTATAAACCCGCGGTACACCTTCGGCGCACTCCGCCTATCACGCCTAGACAAGATCTATGCGCTTCGCTACGGCGACGTCCTCCGCGGGTACCTGGGGCAGTATAAGACCACGACCGAGCTCTTCCGCGAGAATGTGGCGCCTATCAGTGCTGCGACGATCTACATCGCGCTTGTCCTGACGGCGATGCAGGTTGGTCTGGCGACGGAGGCGTTAAGTGGGAATCAGGCGTTCCAGAATGCGTCGTATGGGTTTACGGTGTTTGCGATTTTGGGACCCCTGGTTGTGATTATGGCGGTTTATGTGATTGGGGCGGCGGAGGTGGTCAGTACGCGTGTTTTTGGGGTGCTTAGGGCACGGAGGTATGGGAGGAGGGTTGGGGGTGGAGATGGGGATGGCCTGAGGGCGCAGAGGGATTTTTTGAGGGAGGTTAGGGGGGATGTTTAGGTCGGGTTCTCTATTTCCGCGGAGTATTTGAGTGGTGCTTCGAGTGGGTTGCCAAAGGCGAAAGGCGTACGGTGTTCGCGGGAATGGCATTGTTTGGCTTGAAGATGGATCCAGGGGTTTGCCCTCCAGCTCGTTGTTAGACGTTTTGAGTATATCCACCTGTGCCCAGCAACGCATCCTCGGAGCCGTCATGTCAGTTATAGTGGGCCTGAACAAATCATGAGAGGCACAGGAAAACCGTCGCATCAACTGCAACGCATTGCTTTGAGGGTACTGCATGAGACGAGCTGAGCCGTCACAGCACCCGTTGACTGTCAACATCTGCCGAAGCCTTGCCCACCTCTCCCATGGGCCGATCACTAAGTGCCTCCTCATCACTCACCCTCTCCTTGCCATTTCCCGTCGACAGTCGAGATGTAGATGGACGCCCATGTACACACGCCCTCATGCCTCGCACCATCCTGCCAATCCCCCTCCCCAACGGCCTCCATATAACCCCAAACACCCTCCCAACCCCATCAACCAAAACCCCAACATACCGATCAGGAACGAACTTCAGCACCGCCGCCCAAGGCACACAAACAACCGCAAAGCCCAAGCAAACCCCCCACTGCTTGCCACTCAACCGCGTAACCCCAAACGCCGCGCCGCCCACAAAGATAATCAGGATCTGCCCGCCGACCATAAGCACATTGATGACAAAGAACCACGGGTTCCGATGCAGGCCTGCAAAGATATTGAACTTGTTGTCGAGACGGCGGCAGTTCAGCTCGTTGAAGATCTGCATCCACACGAACGTGTTGAAGATGATTGTGTGCAGTTGCAGCGTTTCGTCTGGATTTGATGGGGAGAGACCGAGCATGCTGTGTCCGGCGTAGTAGAGGGCGAAGCACAGGGCGAGCTTGTAGATTGATTGGCCGAGGATCATCTTCCACATTGTGGGTGTGAAGAGGGGGGCGTGGCGCGGGGTTGGAGGGCGGGTTAGGATTGAGGGGGTTGGAGGGTCGGTTGCCCTGTTGCACACGGTATTAGTCTACATGGGTTGATGGGTGGTAGGAGAAAGGGGTGGCATACAAGGCTAGAGCAGCGAACGTATCCATGATCAAGTTCAGCCACAGCAGCTGCACAGCGCGAAAGACGCTCTCGTTGTGGCTGTTGGAGATGGCTGTGACGACGGTGAGGACTACGGCGGTGATGTTGACGGTGATTTGGAACTGTCCTGCCCATCAGCATCTGCAGTATCCTCTTCTGCCCAAGCCGAGCACAGCAGGCAGTGGTAGGAAACATACCTGCAAGAACTTAGCCACCGCATCATTAACCGCCCTCCCCCACGCCATAGCCGTAACAATAGAGCGGAAGTTATCATCTAGCAAAATAATCGAGCTGGCTTCCCTCGCGACCTCCGTCCCACTCAGTCCCATGGAGAACCCAACATCCGCGGCCTTGAGCGCAGGTCCATCGTTCGTGCCGTCGCCCGTAACGGCAACGATCTCGCCCAGACGCTTGAGATGCCGCACGAGCATCTCCTTGTCGGATGGCGAGGACCGCGCGAGGACCTGTAATCTCGGGATAACCGAGTCGAGCTGCTCATCGCTCAGCTTTCGTAACTCGGGTCCTTCCATCGCGAGTCCGTCTGCCGTTTTAATCCCGCATGATTCGGCGATTGAGAGAGCTGTGTGGATGTTGTCGCCTGCGAATCTAGTGTTACCTGCCGTGTCCAAATGTCATACCTTTATATACAGGAGTGGAATGCATACCTGTAACCATCTTCACCTGCACCCCAGCTCCATGGCACGTCCGAATCGCCTCCGCCACCTCGGGCCTCAACGGGTCGTGGATCCCAAAGGCCCCGAGCCAGGTTATGTCCGTGATGATCTCGCCGAAGCTAGGCAGTGTCTTCGAGGTGATGTTGGGCCCGGGAGGCCACGCGGGGAAGTCCCGATACGCGATGCCTATTGTTCGGAGCGAGGCCCGAGCGTAGGAATCTATGGTACGTGAAATACGCTCGCGGTCATGGTCGGATATTGGGGCTGTCACTACGCCCGCCGCATTCGAGCCTTGGCCCTGTTGCACGATTTGAGTGGCGGCACCTAGCAAGAGCTCCGGGGCACCCTTGACAAGGAGCCGGTACGTTGTTGTCCCGGGGACGCGGTACACCACGGCCATGGCTTTGCGTGACGAGTCGAAGGGATAGACATGTTCGATGGGATTGGAAGTCTGGATCCGTGAGAGGTCCATGTCAAGCAGCCGCTGACCGGCAAGCAGTTCTAGCAGCGCGATCTCGGTCTTATTGCCGACGAAGACTTTCCCTTTTCCTTGCCCATCATCCTTCTCTTCGAATGCCGTCGTGTTCAGGGCCAGGCTGTGCACGAGTACCTCCTTAAATGCCCGTGGAAACACCTCCAGCGTATCAGAGATGGTCGTCGACGGCACAGACTCCTCAGGACCACGTTCATCAGACGGGAGTCTCCCAAAGCCCTCGCTGGCCCCGAAGAACCCCACAACGACAGACATCTTGTTCTGCGTCAGGGTTCCCGTCTTATCGGAGCAGATGACCGTCGCGTTGCCCATGGTCTCGCAGGCGCGCAGGAGGCGCACAAGGTTGTTCTCCTTGAGCATGCGTGCTGTTGCGAATGAGAGGGCGAGCGTTACGGCTAGTGGGAGGCCCTCTACACCAGACTCAGCAACTACTACCACACCACGTTTTGGAGAGTGAGGGGGTCAGTAAGAACCTACCCGGGATTGCAACCACGATAACAGTCACCGCCACAATCAGGATATCCATAAAGTGTTGGCCCTTGACGGCTGGTGTGTCGTTCTCATAGATACCAGACAGCTGCGCGATGAAGCGGAAGAAGAGGACGAAGAAGAGGAGCAACGCTGATCTATTCCTGTATCAGTATTAGGCAGCATAAAGGTGTGAAGTAACCATACCCCAGCCCAAACCACCCAATCCAGCTCGCCAACCGCGCAAGCTTCACCTGCAACGGCGTCGGATCCGTCTCAGTCCCTAGACTCACCATGATCCGTCCGTACGTCGAATGCGGGCCGACACTAGTAACAAGGTACGTCCCTAGTCCTTCGAGGACTTTACTCCCGGATATAACAAACGGGTCCACCTCTACTTCTGCTGGCCCGTCTCGCTGTAACCGGTCGCACGCTTCATACCCACCCACCTTCTCAACCTGGTCCGACTCCCCCGTCGCCGTCGACTCATCACACTTGATATCATGGCTCGTAACAAGCACGCCATCAGCCGGAACCGAGTCGCCTGGCTCAAGATGCACGACGTCGCCGACCGTAAGCTGCGCGATGTGCACGAGGCTCGTCTGTCCATCGCGGACGGCGCGGACCGAGCGGTCGAGTTTCTACCACGCATTCCTTCCCTTTAGCCATTGCACCCATTGTCTACAGGATAAGGAGAGTAGGGGGGTACATACACGCTTATTCAACTTCCCAAACGCCCTCTGCTTCTGCCAATCGTTTCCAGCCGTCACAGAGACAACGATCACGATCGCCACGCACACCGCCACGCCCTCGATCCAGTCGACCTGCGACTGGCCCGATGCGGCCTCGTAGATCCCCAGTGCGAGCGAGACCACGGCGGCGACGGTCAGCAGGATGATGATCTTGTCGTTGTAGGCGTCCCAGAGGAGGCGGGTGAAGGGCTTTGTTGGGGCCGGGGGGAGCGCGTTTGTGCCGAAGATGCGGGTTCGGTCTGCGAAGGTCTGCGCATGTGGCCCTGTCCCTGGAAATTGTTGAGGGGGGGCCTGGGATTGCGATGAGGGCGCGGCGTGTTTGGGTCTGTTAGCCCTAACTTCCAATCCAGCGCGCCGCGCCTCGTCGATGGAGACGGTCTTGCGCAGAAGAGTCTCGCTTGTTGAGAGTCCGCGCTGCAGGTCTGTCTGCAAGCCGACTTCTAAACCGGTCAATCCACCGAGGGCATAGAATGCGGCTAGCGACTTGGGGTTGAATAGCTTGTTCAGCTGGCCCGGCGAAAAGGCGAACTTGTTGTCGACGACGCGGAAGTCCTTCTCGTATTGCGGGTCTGGAGCGAGCGCTTCTGACCAGACGTCGGCTTGCGCGACGCTCTTTTCATCGATCTCAAAAGACATGTTCGGTTCTGGAACTTGATCGCAGTGTTACATCGAGCCAGCAATCTGGGATTATATGTGTGTGGTATGAGAGCAACCATCATACTACCTACGAAATCACCCCATCCAGCGCAGCAGGAAACAGAGACTCAAATAAGAAAAGCAAGTCGAATCTCCAAGACAGCCGAGCGAGGCTGTGTCCGTCATCCAGGCAAAATCACCCGATGATCCATGGACAGACGACGCCTACAGGGACCTCGAGCCCGGGGTGCTCTGGCGATGACCGCATCTCCCGACCGGAGCATTGTGTCAAGGTTGCCAAGACGTCGAGCGGGATTGATGATTAGCGAGCTTGAGCAGCTGTCATACATACCTCGATGATTGAGTGATGGCGTGGCGCGGGATTCCGTGGGTTGCGCTGCACTGCCCCCCTCGGCGGACGACAACCAGGGTTCCGGGCTCGGCGCCATCCCACCGCACCATCTATCCATGTGTTTCGACTACGACCTTCTTTGGGATGTCCAGTCCAGCATCGTTTCCATTGTCGCCGTTTGGCATTGTGCTGAATCGTGTCTACTGCGCTATGTACGCCCGCGGGCCGGGGAGGGGGGTGCTCTACACCCCCCGGCCATCCCACCCCCACGCCCCCTTCAGCCTCCCCCTATAACTCGCAACCGGCCATCCATGGTGAAACTCCAACTCATCCAACAACCCAAGGAGCGCCCGCTGTTCTTTTGCATCTGCAATGTACTCCCCGCAAACCACAATCCCCAACAACGCCGTCGTCAGCGAAGGCGGATTCTGCCGGTTGTACACGGCGATCCCGCACAGTCTCAGGAGCGCAGCTCGAAGCTTCTCGCTGAGACCACGCATGCTCTGCCGATACCCCAGTCCCAACCGCGGTATACTCGGATCATACACGGCCAGCAGGACCCGCGCGAGCTCGAGGTGCTGCACGCCCGCGACGTGGATGTTGCTTGCGTAGCGGATCTCCGGGAAGACTTCGTCTTTTTGGGGGCTGGCTTCGCGGATGTAGATTGGTTCGAAGGTTGATGGGAGGTGCGTGATCCAGTTCTGGGAGAGGGCGTTGAGCTCGGTCCAGCGCTCTTTCGAGTTTGTCGGGTGGTGGGCAATGGTAGCTGCAGGTGGGTGTGCGGTGTTCCCGTAGCAGAATTCCAGCACGTCCGCGGCGAAAATCACCAGCCGCGCGGTCCAGAGGGCGTCCTCGCCGGTTGTAAAGGAGCGGAAGATGGCGCAGCGCGAGAGAGATATTGTCAGGGGGCGTTGCTTCAGGAAGGCTGAGTAGACTTCTTGTCGGAAGGCGACCCAGAAGGAGGCTTGCCGCAGGGTCGACATGTACCAGCGGGATTCTAGTGTGGTGTTTGAGACGGTCGGTGGCGAGCTTTTGCTGTGAGTCTCGTTTAGCGCGAGGAAGTGATCGATTGCCTCGCTCGCTGTGCTTTCTGTCGTGACGGATATCTGTCCCTTAGGAAGTGGGACGTCCGGGCTCTGCGCCTCGATGAACATGTTGATCACCCGCAGGAACAGCTCATTATCTCTCATCTCGTCTTGAAGCGGATAGTCGATCTCCTCATAAAAGCGCAGGATAATCGCCGCTGCAAGCAAGTCCTCGTTCCCGGTTTGGTCTGGATTCGCCCCTAACTCCAGCAGGTCGTGGATACACTTGTTATGATAATGCAGCGCCGTTTCATCAGTGAGATCATGCAATACTCGTCCATCATACTCTACCGCGCCGGAAGCGGTCCTGTACTTTGGAACCCGCGTGAGATGGCGAGCGGATGCCGCGAGGATTGCATTCATGAGGGGTGGGCAGCGTCTGGCCCGGTGCGGGACGACAAGCTGGAAATGCCGCTCCGGGTCGCAGAGGTCGAGCCACATGCTTAGGTGGTCGATGAAGTAGCCCAGTAGCCCGAATTCCAGGGTGCTGTTGGGCGAGTGTGGCATGGTCGATGGGGGCTTGATCAGGCCGTCGAGGACGGATGGCCCCGGTGGTAAACGGTCGTTTGGGGGGGACGGTCTTGACTGCGAAGCACCATGAAATGGCTCGGTAGTCGCGTCATTAGATGGTGGGCACTGGGATACCCTCGAGATAGGCACTGATCTCTCCGCGGTAATTCCGTCAGTAGGTCGTTGTATCTCGTCATCGTGCTGGTACATCGCGGTCAACTCAGCCGTCTCATCAACGTACACCAGCTTCTCTGCGCAGGTTAGCGCCTAGAATCTGCTCAAACCGATAGATCTCACTTGGTATCCTAGACCTAGGCATCAGAGACGGCGTCGCCCCCTTGCCGATCTTCCCGGATACATCGCTGAATCGGATGGGCGTCTTCGTCTGCGTGCAGGGTACATCGTCCTTCTCGCATTGCTTGCAGCTGGGCGCTCTGGTAGGTTCGCACTTTACGTGTTTCCTCGTAGATGCAGTTAGCCTGTGCACCTAAGTTGTCCCGGGTGGGAGACTTATTTGCAGTGGTCGCAGGTGGTGCTTCTGCGTTTGCGCGTCACGTTGGCGGTTGAGGGGCCGGGAGATGGAACCGCAAATCTATTCATCCCCTTCGAACGGCCCTCCATGGTTCTCGTGAAGTTTTGACGGATCCGGAGCATATGGGTGGCATCTGAGTTGATGTCAACGTCAAGCGGGGAAATCCGGAAGAGATCCGAGAGAGCGGGGTCGGATGCGGGGATTCTCTTCAGCTTGCTGTTTGCCTGGCAAATCGAGACCTCATTCCATTGCATTGAAACTTGTCCTTAGGAGATCTTTGGATGGACGGCCAGTGCCCATCAGAAACGGGCTGTTGGAGACGAAGTACATCAAGTTCCATCAATAATGACTGCCCGATCAGCGTGTTCCGCCAAGAAAATGACAGATATATATAATGGTGCACTCTAGTTCAGAAGGAGTTTGTTAGGGTTACCACTCGAAGCCCTTACACTACCTACACTAATCAGTTTGCTCCCCTACCCAGTTGAGGAACATTCCACAGGGCCAGGCTGGGCCATACCTATCCCCGTACGACAGCAAGATGCGTAATCGCCCGCCAATCAGTTCATGGCCCGCCATGCATGTCAGATTGCCGCGTATTGAACAGTACGGAGTAGCACCTGACCGCGAAGCCTTGCACCCTGCACAATCAGTTACGTGGCTGGCTGGCTCCAACATTACCCCGCCGAGCGACAAACACGATACCAAACTACTTTGCCAGGCATACACTGCTACGGTACCGAGTCCCAGCTACCTATCTTCACTGCCCGAATTCGGATGCTCTTGCTATATACCGCGGCTTCAAGATCTAGATAAATTAAGATTGCATGCAATTAAAACTATGACTACAAGCAGAGTAGGGAACTGGGATGAGAAGGCGAAAGGGACGGGATGCAATGCAAAGAGGGAAAGATGTGTGCTATCTCCAGTACCCTGGCTGGCACCACTGATAGCCCTTGAGAAGAACGCATACTGAGCGAGGCAAGGATGTGCCCAAAAATGGAAGCTTAGTGCGCCGGCACCTCGAAACTCGAAGTCTCGACGCGGTTGACGTTGGGGGTCGTATTAAACACGAGCTCCAGACCAGGCGAGATCTTGCGCTGGTTGAACGAGAACAACTTATAGTCTGGAAAGTGTCAGCAACTACCCAGGTACCCTATCCTGCCAAAGAAACGGAGACTCACTCTGCGGCCCCTGCACGCCCACCGTCCCCTCAGCCCCCTGATCCTGCACATCAAAGTACCGGAACGTCGCAACATTCTGCCTCGCCTCTTCAAGTATAACCAGGAAGTGGAAGTACTGGTCCTCCATGTTATACCGGGTGACATAGAACTCGATGATGAGTTTTCGGTTCGGCGCGGCGCCTTCAACGTCCCAGTAGATACCGTGCGGCTTGCCCTTGGTGATCTTGAGGTCTTTCCACAGCGGGAAGAGGCAGTACGGCGCCATGCCGTCGCGGTAGGGCAGCTGCTGGCCGGTACGCACACTTGCTGGGCTGGCGGTCGGCGCTTGGTCGAGGCAGATCATCCCGTTGTCGATGATCCAGAGGGTGGAGCTGGAGTGGCCGTAGACTGAGACGGCGAAGGGGATGTCGAGCTTGAAGGCTTGGTCGTCGATGTCCTCGGGGGCGCCGGAGAGGCCGCCGACGATGACTTTGGGGTTGCGGAGGGTCTGTTACAAGAGGGTGCATGTTAGCCGGGGGCGTGCGGGGTGGTGGTGGGTGAGGAGGGAGGGTTGCTGGCTTACCACCGCGTTGGGGAGTTCCGAGGGGTCTGCGCGGCGGGGCTCCTCGGGTGCAGGGGTGGGTTGTGGGGGGGCCGGAGGGGGTGCTGCGGCGGCTGCTGTGAGCTGGTCGACGATTTTCTTGTGGGAGGCGACGAGGTCGTCGAGGTGGATTTTGACGGCGATGTCGTGGGCTTTGGTCTTTGCTTCGAGGAGTTGGGCTTCCACTTCGCGGATTGTTGTTAGGGCTGTGGAGAGCTGGGAGAGGAGAGCGTCTGCTTCGGCGATCTCGCCGTGCCGGGCGAGAAGGTTTGCCTTGTCGGAGAGGTACTTGATGTGTTCGAGGGCGGAGAGGGCCTTGGGGAGGTTCGTGCAGGAGGTTGTTACGAGGGCCGTTGCTTCCTTGGCGGCTGGGGTGATGGCTTCGATGTTTCCTGTGAGGAGGGGACCGATGCCTGGGGATGGTCTGTAGACGTCCAGGTTGTAGCGGCCGGTGTCGTTGACTAGGACTGCGACGAGACGCAGGATCGCCTTTTCGTATGCGGTGACGGACGACGCATAGAGCCGGCTGCTGTCAACACCTGCCCTGGCCTGAGAAGAGATCTCATCGGTCAAGGCGGCAATGCGGCGGATCTCCTTGTGGTAGGAGACGACGATGTATTGCCACGCGATGAGGACGACGGTGGTTAGGGATGCAATGGGGAATGGGGAGAGCAGGCTGATCACAAGGCCCACGGTGATGGTGCTTCCTCCAAGGGCCCGTTCGAATGTCGAGGCGAAAGATGTCCACCGCAGATAGGCGAAGCGTGCCTGCCATGAGGTGTACCGGTTCTGATGCACGGCGACAACGCTGAGGATGGTAGCGATGACAGGGTCATAGTATCCGACATATGGGGAGGATGTACACGAAGTAGTGGTCGAAACCTGGGCGCTCCATTTTCCGACGTATGGGTAGAACAGGGTAATGAGGATGAGGCTTGCTACTGCAAAGCAAAGCAAAGGGTAATTTTAGCGAAGGCTCAAGGAAACTCCGTGCAACAATTGCAGGATGACTTACGCTTGTGGTTCTCGACATAGGTAACAACTTGGTGGAGGGGCTGAAAGGGCTGTGACTCCGCCGGTGCCGGCTGGGGCTGGGTAGGAGGGGCCTGGGGGAGGTGAGACAGTTGGGGGTACTGAGTAGGAGTCTCCGAAACCTGTACAATCTGCGGGGCCTGGGAGTCTTGAGCGGGCTGAGGGGCCTCAGGAGCCTGGGGAGTCTCGGTAGCTTGGGGAGGTTGAGGCGGCACCGCGGCCAGGGGTTCGGTTGGCGGGGGATTCGCTGACATGCTGAACGAAGAAAAATCGCCGCGTGGGTGTATAGAGGTCAATAAATTGGCGATACTATGAAAGGTAGGACTGAGATGAGACTGGGAGTGTGATGGTGACAAGAAGAAGCGAGGCGATACCTGGTAGGGGGGACAACGTGGGTATATAAATTCCAAGCCCGCAAGCACCCTGCCAGCACTATCACAGGTACAACGAGGGAATCAGCCAGCCCACGGCGCATCAACAAACCCACGATGGCTGGCTGGCCGGTGTCCCCGTCTGCGTGAACCCCGCAGAAGAGCTTCGTGGTCAAGTTCGCAATGCACAGACAAGGGCTAGAAAAGAGGGGAAATCTTGTCGATTCGACTACAGTTCATGCTGTGTATCCTCGAAGCACGGATCCATTGGCCCTCAGCTTAGCCACCGCTCATCATAGGTCGTTGTAGCTTACTTCCGCAAGCAGCAGCATATCCGCGGAAGCCCGAGGGAGGGGACGTACGCTAAATGGTTCGTAATCGGGGAAAGCAAACAAAGCCATCGAACTCGGAAATCTGCATGTTCATGCAAGCTGAGGAACTGTCTGCATGGGCGATGGCGTAAGCATCTACGCAGCCAGTAAGCGTTCTTCAGCAGAGACACGACGGCGTGTGGCTGCCAATGGGAGCCGGAGGACCCCTGCAACTGCCGTCCGAGCGACCCAACCTGGCTGGGCACAGACCAGTGGCTGGCTGGCTGGCTGCTCTCAGCGCACGCCCAGAATGGCCTACTTTCTGAATTGTTCGAGGAAGAGGGGTCCTAGCTGACTTCGCCGATCGGGCTCCCCGAGACCCTGGGCCGCTGATGCACCCGGTCTATACTGCTTCTACATGTGCATGAAGTGAAGAAACCTACAGGTTGCCTCACCGCTAGGTGAACACAGCACTGAGTGCTGCGCGATTGGCAAAATCCAGCTGCAGTTGAAGAGGCCTGCTGAGTGCAGTTCGTCAGCCGGCCGGGTTAAGATGATGAATGCAGAGGGAGCATCCACCCTTCTGAGCTTTGACTCACCCAATTCCAATATTGTGGCCTTGAACAAGAGTTGCTGTGGTTGGCAATGTAGTTGGCATGAGTTGAGTCTGAAATATCCATGGATATACCAACGGCAATGGTGGACTTACATTCACCTAGGTACCCTGTGACCATTTTTCTAGGGCTAGCATTAATTCTAGGTAACCCGGCCTCGAATGGAGTTCAGTATCCAGGTTGGGTATGGCTGTACTCTAGCTGTCTTGGTCCTATTAATGTCTCGGTTCAACAGCTGTTTAAGACCGGGGTAATTCCGTACCATTCTTCCACGTCGTCTTTTAGCTGCAGCGTTGAAAGTGAATTGTTTTTTTTACACAGAATACTTGGGCCGAGTTAATGTACTTAGAAGGTAGAAGGTAAGGTGTACAGACTCATCCTCCACCGGAAACAACAGAATCGCCCCCATAACCAACGTGGACACCAGCCCAGTGTATACAAACAGGACCGGTCTCACACCATCACGACTTACAACAACCCTCACCCACTTCATCATCAACCATCCAAACAACGAACCAATTACTGACAAACAACCTCACCACTAACAAACGTCTCGCTCTCCGCAAAGTCAAAGCACGTCTCCTCATCACTAAGCTCATACTCCCCATACAAGCTGTCCTCACCACATCCAGACTGCGTGTAGAGCTTCAAGACCGGCGATGTAGACGCGTCGTCGCAAGTACCGGAGTAAACATGGGCGCTGAACGACTGGATGGGCAGGTTCTGGACTGGATCGCAGGCGCCGGAGAATAGGTTCGCCGCCATGATGCTGGGTGTTGCGCAGGAGGCGTAGTAGAAGCCGCTGAAGGAGACGGTGAGGGTTGCGGAGGTGCCGGCAACAACCGAGAGGATAGGGAGGAGGGTCTGGTGGTGAGGTTAGTTGGATTCGTACGGCGTAGGGACGGGAAAAGGAACCTTGAGCTGCATGATGGGCCAGTTGGGAGGTCTTGATGACTGAGAAGGGCTGATAAGAAGTATGGAAAATTGGTGATGAAGAAATGAAGGAGTGAGGTACATCAGGTAGGCTTTATACATCAGCAACCCGCAACGTCTCCCGAGACCCGGCCCATCGCATGATGCTGCAAGCCTGCTGCTTCTGCAGAAGCAAGGAAAGCTTGCGTAACCTCTGGTGAGGCCAAGCTCCTTTAACATGCCTTGGCACCTGTCAGGACAAACGTTATCAGATCCATATTCCTCAACCGGAATGGCCAGCGCGTGGGATAAGCATTCTGTAAGCATGCTGTCAGGATAGGGCTCCACTGTGGGGGCGTCAACTTCGGCAGACATGAACCTACAAACTCGGAGACACCCCGAGAGATCTAACAAATGACCCGGGCGGAAGGGGGTGACCGGTTGAAGATATGTTGTTTTGCTCACATGCAGTCTCGACAGACCGGCGCCTCGACCAGATTGGCCCTTTCTCCTGGCAAGTTCTCCACGGTACCTACTCACGGCGGTCAACCAAGATGTATGAGACCGTGACCTCCAAGTCTGCCCTATTTGCAATCAACAGTAACGTGAACAATTATCAGTTATATCTCAAAGGACCAGCTCGCGGAAGCTGATAATGATCGCCTCATTGCTTGAAGGCTTCGAACAGATGGTTGGTATCACCAAACACTGGGATGGTCGAGGGATGATACAGATAGCTTTGGATTGCTTTGACAGGAACTGACCTCAGCCAAAGGGGTGTTGGGATTGTACTACTCGTATTAACCAGTTATGGGGAAGAAGCCAGGACGCGGTGTACACCAGAGAGCACCTGCATAAGTTTAACATACCTTATTGATCATCTCTTGGTTGTTTAATCGGTCGCTCTGGAAGAAGTAAGCGGGACTCTGCTGGGTCATTATTTTCCAGTGCTGCTTGCCATTCGCGTCTTTATCTATACTTCACGTCTATTGCCGCAGAAGCATCTCGTTCGTCCCCAAGCCGCCAACGGGCCCGTCCTTATTCAGATGCCGAAGACGAGCATCTCTTTGAACTGATGCACAGAAAGCTTCATTGGGAAGAGACTGAGAAGTAATTTAGGCGGAGGTTTGTTGAAAGGGATCGAAAATCACTCCAAGGGCGTTGGTCGAGGAATCTGAAGTTTGTAACCCCCTCAGCGAAGCTCTTGAGAACCAGAGGAGCGAGGTTAAAGCCGCTTGACGGATCCCAACCAATAACAGCCCAATCGGAGAGCATAAATAAACCAAGCTGAATAGGGGACTTAAATCTTATTTATATCTACCCCAGGGGATTGATTCTGCGTAACAAGACTTGAAAAATCAAAAAGGCACCTTCGGGCGGTTTGTTATTATCCGCCCTTCAACCATCCCGGAACATATCTGTGTCCAAAAAACTCAGATCCAGGGCTTTATACCACGCAACATCCGCCATGTCCAGCACAAACCCCATTTCCGCGAGTTTGGCGGGTAGAAGGTCTGCCCAAGCATAACGATCATCAGCAGCCGGGAGGCAGAAACCTAGGCTCATGTAGGGCTTCAAGGTGACCCAATACTTCGGATAAAAGCCTGCTGATTCCCAGTCCAGGATTGCTTTAATCTTGCCATCATCTGATATCAATAGATTTGTTGGCCCAAGGTCCGCGTGATAGAAGTGGAATGCCGTAGTAACAGGCGGTTTGTAAATCCTTGATATCCTTTGCAGATAACTTTGATGGGAAGAAGCAGACATCGGCCCTAATAACCGGGGTTTCCACGATGGATGAGAGTCTTTGGCGCGTACGTTCATAAATGGTTCGAGAACTCCATGCCCTGTTGCTGATTGGAATTTGTTTGATGTAAGATTCGTGAGCTCGAAGCAAAACTGAGCAACAGCACTGGCTATGCCATCTCTCTTTTCTGGTGTGAGAGAAGGCCATACCTGAGCCAGAGTATTCCCCTGAACACGCTTTAAGATTAAGAACGATCGACTTAGCTTCTCATCTAGCCACGCGTAGATGATGTCGGGAACCGGGATATTAGGGAAATTGGCCTTAACAAAAGCCAGAGTATCGCTCTCCATGTCCATCCCATTAGTCCAAGTTTTGACCTTGCAAATCGCGTTGGATCCAATTGCCCACACTGCAGATGATGTGCCAGCTTGATAGAGAAGGTCTCCGAGTGGCTGCTCAGACAATGAGAGCTCGCTATCATCATTAAAGAGACAGAAGCTGCCATCTGTGTCCTCCCAACTGGTCAAACTGCTCGTAATAACGTTGGTATTTTGAACTTTTCTGCAAAGAAATCGTGACCCCATCTTAAGTGTATCTGGAGCCCTTTGCGAGATGGAACGCTCGATCGGAGGGTCAGCCTGGCTGCATCTTGTTAGTATCACATCGTTCAGAGCGAGATTATGTATAATTACCAAAACATTTCAAGATCAGGATGGTTAGAGCAGACCTTGGAAGAGACAACAGAATAACTTCATGATGCTTATTGAATCAAGGAGCACAAAGAAGCGGTGAGCAGAGGCGTTCTTGAATATTGATTGTCGGCATGGAGGCCTCAGGCATTTTCCTTTTCCCGCTCGGTCTCCAGTGTTAGTGAATCCCAAGCGTTGTCAGACTTGTGGATGCCTCAGGCCAATTACTAATAGATTTTTCCTCCGCTTATTAAAGAACACCTATTTAAATTTATTTACTTATTATTTTAAATATAATAGGGCTAGGGCTTTAAAATATAGCTTATTTAAAGTACCTTAATTAATTTTTTTAAATATTTTAAAATTTAGACCTTTTATTATTTATACTTATTAAGTTATTTTTAGTTAAAGTTATTTTATTATTTATTATTAAATAAATATTAAATTACTACCTAGCGCTACTAAGCTAATTAACTTATAAAATTATTAGTTATAAGCTTAGTAGTACTTTACTAGGTAAAAATATTTAATTATAAAATATAATAGCTAGTTAATAAATTAAAGTACTTATAGCTACCTATAACTTATTATTATAAATTTTTTTAACCCTACCTTAATAATTAGTAAGGTTTTTATTATTTTAAATACTAATAATAATTAATTAATATAGTATAACTAGTTAAAAAACTATGCTAAAGTAATAAGTATTTAAAATTATATAAATTTAAATATTAAAAAAAAATAACTTTTAAAAAAATAAAAGCTTAGGAAACCGCTTTTAAAAGACTTTAGTAAAATATAAAAAAAATAAAAAAAAAGTATTTTTAAACTAATAATAATAAAGTAATTAAAAAAAAAGGTTTATTTTATACTAAAAAAACTTAAGATTATAAAAAATATATTAATTTTTAAAAAGTATAAAAAATACCTTAAGGCCTATAATATATATAATAAGCGCCTTAAAAAATAAATAACTTTATATAATATTTTTTTAGTAATAATTTATATAATAATAAATAAAAACTTTTATAAGTTATTTAAAAAAGTAAATAAGCCATGTTGTAAGGCGCTTTTGTATACTGCGCTGAGATTAAGAGAACATGAATTACCGCAATAGGAAAGCGTTATATATTTATAGTAGGAATTAATTGCTAATTCTTTAAGTTAAAGTTTTAAGTTAAACTTAATATTTTATATATTATATAACTAACCACCGCCTTGGCGCGCGGTTAAATTAATACTAAAGTTTTTTTATTAGGCAGCCTTAGGCTGCTAGATTATATTATTATAATATTATATAATTATAATACTATAGTAATAATAATAGTGCTTTTTTTTTAAGTAATCACGCCCTTATAATTTATAAATTTATGTTTTTTTTTTATAAAAAGTAATTTAAATTATAAATCTTATTAAGYGCTATAAAATAAGTTATTTTTAGGTTTATAAAGTATTATAGTTCGCATGTAATTTATATTTAAAGTTAGGGGTAAAAAATTAATTTAATTACCTTACTTTATTACTAAGTTTAAATATAGCATTGCTGCCTGCAATGGCTAGGTATAATATTTTAGTTTTAATATTAAAGTATTCTTATAATTTCTTTTTTTTTTTTTTTTTTTTAAATTTTTTTAATATTTAAAGCAAGATGGCTTTTATAAGTATACACCTTTTTTATTATATTTTTATTACTTTTTAATTATTTAATTATATTTTTAAAGTTAAAATACTTTATATTTACCTTTTTTTATGCTTTTTAAGTATGGTATTATTTATTTTAGTGGTGTTAGCCATATGTTAGTATTATTAGGTTTATATATTTTATTTTACTTTATACTTAGTTATTATAATATAGCTTTAAGCTTTAAATAGCTAAATTTTTTTATTTTTACGCTTTTTTTAATACTTTTAGTAGTTATTTATAATATATGGTTATTTTATTTTAGCTATTAATATATTATTATATTAGCCTTTTATTTACCTTTTTTTATGCCTTACTGCGCATTTACCTTTTTAATTTAATTAATAAGCTTTTTATATTTAATTTTTTTTATTTTTATATTTTTAAAACTATTTTTAATAGTTAAATTAAACATGGTTTACCTTTATTATAGCCTTTATTATATTACATGTTTTTAACCTTATTTTATTTTTTAAGGTTTTTTATATTTACTTTTTACTTTGTGTTTCTCTTGCTTTAATACCTAATATAATTTTATATTATACTTTAAATACTATTATTAGTGGCTATTTAGCTTGTTATAATGTTTTATTTTATATTTTTTTATTATAATAGTTAAGCCTTAGTTTTAACCTTTACTTTTTATTTTACCCTTAGTATATAGGGATTATATTTCCCTACCCATGCTTTATAATATTAATTATTAATATATTTTTTAAAATTACTTATTTTTATTATGCTTGTGCTGCCGCCCCCGCTATTAACTTTATTATTATTATTTTTTTTATACTTTTAATATAACTTCTAGCCCTGGCCCTAGCTTTTCTAGTACCTACCCTGGCCCCCCTTACTTTATTACCCCTTAATTTATTTTAGGCTTACTATTTTTAATACATGCTTTTTATTACCTAAAAAATTAATTATTATTTTTATATATAGGTAGTAACCTAGTATCTTAAATATATTAAGCCCGCGGGTAAAAAATATAATTATTATAAAAATAATTATAGGACCCTAATAAAGTATATTATATTTAATATAATTATAATTTAGTTAAAATTACTTTAGGTCCTAGGCCTATATAATATTATATATATTAATAATAATAGTCCGCAGGAGAACACAAATATTATAGTATTAAAAAAAGCTTATAATATTTTTTTTATAGCTATTTAGGCTACCGCGACTATAAGTGTAGTTATTTTTTTTATTAGTTTAGTTATATTAATATTTAGTTTAGAATTTTTTTTAGCTAGTGCCCGTGTAATTTATAATAATATTATTACTTATAAGTTATAATTACGCTTTATTAATATTATTTATATTAATACTATATATAGTTTTTATTTATATTTTTAGGCCTTTTACCACCGCTGCCTTAATAGCTATTTTTACCCTTTATACCAGCGCGGCTTTAGCTGCTAATTATATATTTATATATTTAATTTACCTTATATTATATTACTAACTTTATTATAAACCTATATTTTTTTTAATTTAGTATTTATTGCGCTACGGCACTATTTAGGGTTATTATTTAATTAGCTTTTATATTAAGGGTTAGTGTTAGTGCCTTGCTAGGTATTATTTTTATATTAGGTATTTAAGGTTTTGCGCGCTGTGCTGCTTAGGCGCTTATTTAAGTTTTATTTTTTATTTTATTTTATTTTTTATTTTATTTTTTTTTTTTTTTACTAAAGGCCCTGTGGGCGCTGTTAATTAGCAAAAATAAAATATATTTTTTTTTTTTATAATTACTTGTAGCTTGTAAAAAGTAAACTTTTAAGTATACCTTTTTTTACCCTTTGTAATTTATTCTTATAAAATTACTTAAACTTATTAAATACTATAGTTTTAGTAATATAAGCCTTTAGCTTTTATATATTATTTTTTATATTATTTTAACCCTGCTACTTTACAAGGTATTACACTTTACTTTTATATTTATAAATATTAAAAATTTTTTTAATAAAGTATTTTTTTTTATTATTTACTAGTATAAGATTAATATTTAGCGCTTAGGATAGGTTACCTTGGTAAGGTTTTAAAAGTATAATATAAAAAATATTATATAACTAGTATATATTTAGTAGGAGTAGTAGCTTGTATAACTACCTTTTTTATTTTATAATTATTAAAAATAGGCTAATAAGTATCTTACTTAATTTATAATTTAGCCTTGCTAACTTAATATTTTTTATATAAAATATAATATAGTTATTAATTTTAAAGCTTATTTTTTTACACTTTTTATTATACTATATAGCTATTACTTTTTTTAATTTTTATAATTGCTTTTTTAGCTTTGCGCGGATCTTTTTAAATTTTATAATTTTTTAAAGTTTAATATTTAACGCGTGCTTGGGTTTCTTAATATTAATATATATAATAGCTTTTAAGTTTATAAGGGCCTTAATAAGTATGTAACTTATAAATTATTTATATATGTTATTATTTATAAATTACGCTATTTTAATTTAGCGTGGTTAATTATTTTAGTACTAGTTAATATAAGCGCGAAGATAGTACTTAAGGACTTGGTTTTACCTTTTAGTTTAGCTATTTATTTATAGGTAATATATAATAAATAGTTTTTATTTTATACCTAGGTAGTGGCTTAGTATGGCCTAAAATATACTAGTAAAAAGGCTTTTATAGTTGCTAACCATGTTTTTTAGTATATTAATAAGGTAAAAAATATTATTTATAAGGGTATTTATAAGTTATTTTATATTAATGCTTTTTAAGTAAGAAATATATTATATAAATTTAGTATATATTTTAATTATTATTAGAATGGCGTTGTACACGCGCTTATTATACTTTATAAGTAATAATTTAGTAATAAAATTTATGCTAATTTATTTTACAGGCGCTTATAATAAATTTAGTAGTTTTAAAAGTTTATATAGCTTATATTTATAAACTATAATTTATTAATATTTATTATATTTTTTAACATGCTTTTTAATATATTTAGTTATATTTGGCTAATAGTACCTTTATAAAATATTTATAATAATAATATTAATATTTTAGTGTCCGCCTTGGGGTTTATTATAATTTACTTTTATAATTTTTTTATATAATGCTACTAACTTTAACATGTAAACTTAGTTTTTAAAATATAATAAATTATTATTTATTATTTTTTAATACTTAAACTTTTTTATATATTTTAAATTTATAAAATTACCCTTTATTTTTTTAGACTTTTTATTATAGTTTTAGGCTACTTATAGTAGTTTTTTAATACTTAGTTATAATTTATTTATATACTGGTTTTTGTTAATTATAGCTGCTTTTATATTAATTTATAACTTAAATTTAGGATATAGTGGTATTTAGTTATTTAATTACTTTTATAATTTATAAAAAATTATTTTACTTATAGCTTTTTTTTTTTTTTTTTAAGAATATAGTCCGCTTTTTTACTTAAAGTATTTGCTAGGTTTTTTGCCCCTGGATAGTGCTTAATAATAAAGTTAAAAGTTATAAGTTTTTTAACTTATCGCGCTTGTTTTTATGTTAGGTTTTTAATTATTATAAATTATTATAAATTATTATAGTTTATAAGCACCTTAATAAAAAACTTATTACCTTTAAGGTAGTGTTTTTAAACTTAAAAGTATTTTATAATTATAAGTATCTTAAAGTTATGGGTTTTATAACAGGTTTTTATATTTTTTAATTTATAAAATTAAAAAGTAACTAAATGCCACTATATATTTTTTATTAATTAAAATAGTATTTTAGTAATGGCGTACCCTAAGGCGTTAGTTTATAACTATGTATATAATTTTAAGTTAAAGTATTTTAATAAGGGCTACTTTGTAAACTTAAGGTGTAGTATATTAAATACTTTTAATACTTTTTTTTTTAATAGGTATTTTATAATTATATTAATTTTTATAAGGTTAAATAGCGCTACTATAACTTAGTTATAGTTTTTAATAAACTTTTAGTAAAAGCCGCAGAATCCTAAAAAAGATACTACTTTTTTTATATTTTTTAGTATTAACTACTTTATAATAGTCTGGACCCTTTTTAATTTTATTTTAATTTTATTAATAGTTATAATAAAGCCCAAGAAGTTAATTTTTTTAATATAAAACAAGTATTTACTAACTTTTGCGTATAGCTTAAAATTACGCAGCCTTTTAAAAATTATTTATATATATTATTTATATTTTTTCTTATTTTTTAAGAAGATAATAATATTATTTAAGTAGGTAATATAAATTATATTAATTAACCTAGCTAGGGCGTGGTTTATATAAAATTAAAATATTACTAGTATATTTATTAGTTTAAAAGGCATAACTTGGTATTTATAAAGCTTAAAGCGTGTTTTAAATACTATTTTTTACTTATTTTTTTTGTAAATTTAAAGCTTGTGGTATATATCACGTAAATTAAGCTATATAAAAATCTTTTTTATTTTTAAATAGTTAAGGGTCGCGTTAAGTAATAATAGGAAATATATATTTTTAATTATAATAATATTTAGGCCTTGGTAGTTAACATAAAAATATAAGTTATTATTTTTTTTTAGTATAAATAATACCAGAGCTCCCGCAGGGCTTTTTAATAAATATATTTAATTTTTTTTTAGGGCTTTTTTAATATATTCACGTAGGATCTTAAGCTTTTTTAAAAATAGTAAATAAATATACTTACTTAAAGGCTTAGTACCAGGTTATAACTTAATTATATAATTATATAAGTAATAAAATATAAAAATATTTACCTTTACTTTAAAAAATATATTTAT
The DNA here is from genome assembly GCF_003369625.1 of Aspergillus mulundensis. Lineage (NCBI taxonomy): Eukaryota > Fungi > Ascomycota > Eurotiomycetes > Eurotiales > Aspergillaceae > Aspergillus > Aspergillus mulundensis. The sequence continues at coordinate 1,328,522 of NW_020797893.1, read as the reverse complement.
ATATTTGCGGTATTATTTAGGTAGCAAAATTTTTTTAATTTTTGCTTTATTAAGGTATATTATAACATGGTTTTTTTACTTAAAAATTTATACTAAGAGCACTTTAACTTTTATAGCAATTTTTATAATATATTTTTATATTATTATTATATATTATAAGTATTTAAAATTATACTTTACTTTTTAACTATATATTTAATTACTAGTATATTAGTTTAAAATAAGTATTACGGCTAAAAGCCACGGGAACCTTAAAATTATATTATAACTATTAATATTAATAGCTTTAAAATTTTATTAATAATAGTATATATTACGCTTAAAATCTCTAGTATAAACTATAAGTATATATTTTTTATAAAATATTACTATATGGTTATTAATTACATGTACTTTATAGGCTAATTTTTTATTTTATATAAAATAAGACTTTGCCTAGCGCTGGTTTATAAAATTTACTTTTACTTTAAAGTTAATAAAAACTCTTATATATTATTATTTTTTATTTTTTTTTTTATTTTTACCTGGATTACCCAGGCTCATGACACACTTTTTTATTTTATATAAATTTTTAAAGCTTATACCGCGTAAAGCTTTAAGGTTTTATATTTTTTATATTATTAAATTTACTTAAAGGTTATTATTATAAAGGTGTTTTTTCCTCCTAACCTTCGCCCGGTAACTAGTAATATTATTTAAAATATTTAATATAGTTATAGTTTAGGTATTTGCCTGGGTATGGTTTTTTTATAAATAAGTAATTACTTAAATTATTAGGCTGTTTTATGCTGGTATTTACTTTTACACCTTTTTTTAAGGTAAATAACACTTTAACTTTTATTGCTAATAACCTAGCGTGTGTTTGGTTTAAAAATTCTTATTTTTTTTTTATAATAGTTTTTTTTTATTTAGGCATGTTATTCTTAACACTAGTTAAATATAACACGTAGTTTTTATAGTGTTTTAGTTCTTAGTGTTTATAAATAAGGGATTTTTTTGCATATTTTCTAAGATTTTTTAATATAGGTGTTTTTTGCACTGGTTGTTCTTGTATTTATAAGGTAAATATTTTTTAATTTAATTTAGTAATTATGTAAATTATTTAATAATTTACCATGGTTACTATTTTATATTACCCTATTTAATAAGTAAATTATTAATAAGCACTATTTTATTATTAATTATTTTAACTAGTATATTAAGAAATTTTTTTTAAGTAAATATAGGTTTTGCCTTGCAAATATTAAACTATTTATATTAATAATTTTTTACTAGGAATTTAATAAACCAGGATATTTTATAAGTATTATTAAGGTAGTAAGTTAAAAAGGTTTTAAAGTGTGTTTTTATATTTAGTTTTTAATTATTAAATTTTTTAATATTATTTACTTGGTATGGTTTTGCAAATAGTAATTTTCTTAAAAAATTTTTTTTAGGGCGTGTAGCTATTACTATAACTAGTTTTATAATAGTTTTTTTAGGATTTACAAGGGTATTAAAGTTTATTTAGCAGGAAATTATTAATTACTTAATAAATTAAATAGGGGTATTATATATTTATTAATTAGCTTTAGCTATTATAATTTACTAGCATGCCTTTTTAATTTAAGTATGGATTTATTAATTTTTTTTTTTTTTTTTGCAATATTCTTATTCTTATAATTTTTTTTTTTTACTAAAATTATATTTAGTATTACCTATAGTTCCTTGGCGGTTTTTTTATTATTTTTATTTTTATGCCCTTAAGCAGGTGCTTCGCGTTTTAATATTTCTTGCGTAATTTAGTTTTTATTAATAAAGGTGCCCTTAAATTTTTTTAGTTAAAAGTTTATAAATTTTTTTTAGGCATGTTAATTAGTTATTAAGTTAGGGTTTATAATTACTTTTTAAAAGTATTATTTACTAGCCCCTAGGATTAAGTTTATTACTTAATTATTATATAAAATAAGTTTTTTTTTAAAAAAAAAAGTAATTAAAATTATAAGGCGCTTTTATATACTACACTAAAATTAAAAAAATATAAATTACTATAATAAAAAAGCGTTGTATATTTATAATAAAAATTAATTACTAATTTTTTAAGTTAAAGTTCTAAGTTAAACTTAGTATTTTATATATTATATAACTAACCGCCGCCTTGGCGCGCGGTTAGATTAGCGCCAAAGTTCCTTTGTTAGGCGGCCTCAGGCCGCCGGATTGCGTCATTACAACACTGCGCAGTTGCAACACCATAGTGGTGATAACACATGTAATATATTAATTATTTTTTATAAGTAATTTTAAGTATTTAAAATAATAAAGTTATATTATTTATATATAAAACTTTAATTACTTAAAGCAAGCTTAATTTAATATTAATAATATAAATTAATTATTAAATTAATTAGTAAACTACACTTTATAATAAGGGCATAAAATTTTTATTTTAAAAAAATAAATTAATAATAATATAGGACTTTTTAAAATATGTAATATTTTTTAATTTTACTTTTATTAAGTAAAAAAATAAAAAGCTTTAAAATAATAAACCTTTAAAATTTAATAATATTATAAAATACTTTAAGTATTAAATATACTTTAAGGCCTAGGCCAAGCAAGCCTTAAATAAATAAAAACTTATAAATTTATTAATATTTACTATTATAATTTTTATAATATATGCCACCCTTAAAGGTATTAATTCTAAAAAAAATAATAAAAGTTAAATTAAAAAAAAATTAAAAAAAAAAGTTAGTAAAGGGGTTTAAAAAAGCCTTAAAGGCTAAAAAACAGGCTAAAAAAAGGGTAAGGGGCTAAAAAAGTATAATACCTATATTTAAAATTATGTAATTATTTATTACTAGTACCTTTTTAGTATAAATACTTAAAAAAATAGCATTTAAATATTAATACTTTTAAAAAAATTTTTAAAGTAATGGCCAACCTAGATATAAAATAAAAAATTAAAAATATTTATAAAGGCGCCTTTAAAAAAAACTTAATTATGATTTTTATAAAGGGAAGGGCAAGAAAAAATATTTAAATAAAATATATATAATTATTTATTAAGTATCTCACGTCTTAGCCACTATAATAAATAAATATAACTTTAATAATATAATAATTATAAATAACACCTTTATAATCCATGTTTATAATAATATTATTAAAATAAAAAATATTTATGTAACTACACCAAATAAATTAAAAGAAATTTTTATTAATAATATATTAAATATAATTAATATAATTAGTATATTTTTAATAAAAGTAACTTATATTAATAATTTAAAATAAATCCTTAAATTTACTAATTACATGTATATTAAAGGCTTTTATACTAATATTATATTACTTAATTTATTAAAATAAAAAGAATTATTTTTAATACTTATAAATATCTTATAAAAATAACTATAACTAGTTAATATATTACCTTAAAGTATACCAGGAATTTAAAATATTTAATTAATAATATATAAATAAGTACTTTCCTAATTTAGTAAGAGTATTTACTATAATTAAGGTAAAATATTAATAATTAGCAAAGCTAGAAGCGCTTGCTAAAAATACTAAGCTTTAGTATTAATATATAAGCTACCTAGGTAGTAAGCTAGTACTATAACTTTAAAAGTTAGCCTTAGGGGTAAAAATTATTACTTTAAATAAAAATTTTAATAAATATTATTTTTTTTACTTTATTTACAAGCTTGCTAACGCTTTATAATAAATATTTAAAAAAGATTTGTTTAAATTAACTTAATTATTTAAAATTATTTATTTTAATATAATATAGCTTAGCTTAAAGTTATAAAATAGCCTAAAATAGCTTTTATACTTTATTAATAATTATACCTATATATAATTTATAATTTTTTATAAAAATAAAAATAAGTATATCCCTGCTTTTTAATATTTTTATAATATAGTAAAAAATTAATATAGCTATAAAATTATAATACTTTATAATAATAATAAGGGCTTTATAAAATTAAATAACTTTAAAATTAATACTTAAAAAAAGAAAGTTATTATATATATAACTATTAAAAATATACCTAAATAAAACTTTATATTAAAATACTAAAAAAACCTTATTATAAAACACGCCAGGGCTATAATTTTAAAGGTAAATCTTTTTAAATATTTTAACTTTAAAGTAATAAAATTAGCTATATATATTCTTAATAATACGCCTGCTAAAAATCTAAAAAATACTTAATTTATTTTATTTATATAATTTTAAGCTGTTTTTAATATCCCGCGGCTTATTAATTTATTAAATATATATATTTTTAGCTACATGGGGTTTTATTAAAAAACTATGGTATAATTTAAAAAGCTTATTAAAAAAGCTAGTATAAGCTATTTTATTAAGTATAATACTAGTAATATTTAAAAATTATAAAATCTTAAAATAAGGCTATACTAGTTAGTTTTTTAAGCATGTAATATTGTATTTAATAAATTAAAGTTTTATACTTTAAATAATTTATTACTTCTTAATAATTTATATATTATAAACTTACTCCCGCCCAAGGATATATAACTAAAAAAAAGTAAACTTTTTTATATTATTTTACTATTTTTTACAGGGCTTAAAAAAGATTTAAAAAGTAATAATAAAAATAAATTAAATAAGCTTATTAAAGTATTTAAACTTAAATATAATATTAAATTATATATTATAAATAATAATACTAGCATGGGGGTAAAAAAATTAAAATAATTAATAAAAGTATTAATACCCTATAACCCGTGATTTATAAATTATATAATAATATTAATAAAATACTACCTATTAATTTAACTAATTATATTAAGTTCTTAAATAAGTTAGCTAACTTTATTTTTACTATACTAAAAAATTATAAAATAACCTTATTTAAATTTAACTTTAGTACTATTATAAATAAAGTTTTTAATATAAATATTAGTATTCCTAGCAGTTTTCCTAATATAAAATTTTAAAAAAAAATAAAAAAATTACCTAACTTTAATTCTTGCTTTACTAGCTAAAATAATTATTTTTAATTAAAAATTTAAATATAAAAATAACAGCACACTTGCGCTTAATAAAAATAAAAATATAATAATAAAATTTAATAAAGTTTAAAAGTAAGTTTCCTAAACTATTAAGTAAAGGCCCCCTAATATACCTTTAATTAATAATATTTTTTACCTAAATAAATAATATTATAATAATTTATACGCCATGCTTATAAAAAATCTAATATATAAATAAGCTATATTTTTATTATGCTTAGCGCAGTTATATAATAGCTTTTTTTTATAACTTTATTAAAATAATACTTTACTAAAGCCATAAAACTAAAAAAAATAATAAAAAGTTTATTTAAGAAGTGGTAAATTAAGGTAGCTAAAGTTAAAATAAATAACCTTATAATAATAGGCACCTATAAAATAATAAAAATATTATAAAAAAAATAATATTATTACTAAAGTAAGTATTTAAATATAAATTTAATATTAAAAATTATATAACTAAATTTAAAGCAAGGCTTTATATACACGAAGATTTTTAACTACTTATAAAAATAAATACTATAGTATTAATACTTATTACTTAACTTTTTTAACTTATAATAGTACTTACTACCTATTTTAACCTAAAAATTAACTAGTTAAATATTATTAATGCCTTTATTTAAGGCGTTATAAATAAAAAAGTTTATATAAAAACTTTATATAAATATATACTAAAAAATAAAGTATAAAGGTTACTTAGGCCTTTATATAAACTATAATAATCCCTATATATTTAGTAAAAAAWTTTTTTTATAAAACTTACTATGTATAGCCTTAAGCAAGTACCTAAAAAAATATTTTTTTATTAATAAGTATTTTATTATTATTTTTTTTATTAATAATATTTTTATTTTTTATTAAAGAACTTACAAGGCCTAATAGGCAGCCGTAAAGTTTAAAAAATATATAATTAATATATATAAAATTTATAATATAAAAGCTATATAATAATTTTTTAATATTTAAATTATATATAACTACAGGAACTAAATAATTTACTTATTTTAAGATTTTTATATAAAAAGTTTTAAAACTTGGTTTAATTTTTTTAATTTTAATTAATATTTAAAGGTATTATTACAAGCTAAACTTAAGCTAGCGCCTAATAAATATTATATAAGAAAATAAAATATTTACCTTTATTAATAACTTATTAGTTTTTTTTTTTATTTAATTATTTAAATATAACTTAAGGCCTTAAAGGCTATAAATAAGCTAGTATAATATTTTATAAATTTAATAAGAGCCTATATTAAGGCTATAAAATAAGTAATTTAATATTTTATTAAAACCGCCATGCTTGCTATAATATTTAAAAAAATATTAAAATAATTACCTACGCGACTAAAAATAACCTTACCTTTATTATTAATATATTTTATATTAATATAAATAAATAATAAAGCTTTAAAGGCTATATTATAAAATTATTTAATAATTTAATTAATTAAAAGGCAAGTTATTAATAAATTATTACTACCTTTATAATTAAAGTAAAACTTTTAGCTATATTAAAAGTAAGTAAATACTTATTTTAATAAAAATTTTTTTTTAATAAATTAAAGTTTAATCCCGGGTAAAATCTTAAAATTTTATATAATAATTAATAAATTATTTAATTACTTATTAAAAAAAATCTTAACTTTATTACTAAGTTATAATATATTAATATATATTATTATTAATTTTAAAAAAAATCTTTTTTTAAAAATATTAAAGTATAATAAATCCTTATAAATAAATAACTAGCTAATAACTTTATAAAATTACTAAGGTTAATAAAATACATTAAATTTATTAAATAACTTAAATTTAAAACTATTTTTTAATATCTTTTTTTTATTCTGGTATTATATTAATTTTATTAAATTTAATATAAAAAGATATATTAAACTTATAAATACCTTAGGTTAATTATTAATAAATTTTTTTTTTACTTATTAAAAAATACTTATTTAAATTTATTTACTTATTACTTTAAATATAATAAGGCTAGGGCTTTAAAATATAGCTTATTTAAAATATTTTAATTAATTTTTTAAATATTTTAAAATTTAGACCTTTTATTATTTATACTTATTAAGTTATTTTTAGTTAAAGTTACCTTGTTATTTACTATTAAGTAAATATTAAATCACCGCCTAGCGCCACTAAGCTGACTAACCCGCAAGGTTATCAAGCGTTTTCTTGTCCATTAGGGATGTTAAATAACAAATGTCTATCCGACATTTCGACCCTTTTATGTTAACTTAATAAATATTTTTAGGCCGGGTATGTTTAATCGGCGCCCTACCTTTTATAAAAAAAGTAGTTTTTTAGGGCCTGTAAGCTACTAATCTAAAAAAGGTAGTTTTAAAAAAATCTAAGCCTTTTAGGGACTAGCTTAGCCTACCTAGTCACGTGTATATTTATCCAAACAAACATTTAAAACATGGATATTACAAACAGACAGACATTTTGGAGAAAATATCAACATTATAACATCCCTAATTGTCCATACCTATTAATCTATGCGGAAATAGTAGGCGGTGTCGTGGCTGATATGGGGCTGTGAACCGGTCACGGGCGCCATAATCAAGAACGGACTTTTCCAAATTCACTGCATTCTATACCTAGGCTCACGGTAATTGAAGTCATAATCTATATTATCCCCATATGCTTATTGCCACACAATGTCCGCAATTGACCACCATGCATACCTAGCGTTTCTCAGTTTTAACAAAGCATTCAGGATGACTTGGCCGCCGTCTCTCCTTCTCGAGTGTCCAGATCAACACGCAAATTGTGTCTCTCGACCCCAGTGCACCGCTCCCGATCAGTAAAGTAGTACAGCAGGATCAGCGCAACCGTAACGACCCAAGCAGCAGCCCCGACAATAGTCATGGTCTGAATGCTATGGTGGTACGTGGGCGCATATTCCTCCCGGTATATCTGGCCGCCGGAAAGACCACCCAGATTGACTGCGATTGTCATCACACTACCATTCATCATTAGCACGCCGTGGCGATATTGTAAGGTGAACAATCTTACGCGCTGGAGATTCCGCGCTCCTGGTCGGACTTTGTATGGCTCAGGAGCCAGGACGTGTTGAGGACACTAGCATGGAGTATGATTAGCAGAGGTATCGGAAAAGGATAGCTGGGATTGGAGTGACGTACTGGGTGGTCACACCGCACAAGTTGGCGAGAATCAGGATGACATATTTGTGCCATTTGTTCGACAAACCGGCAACTGTCATCAGACAACCCCAGGTAATCAAAGACCAGGAGACGGACAGCAGTGTGACGAGGCCTCTTTGCTGGGTTCGGTCGCTATCCATCATTCCATGTCAGAAATAAAACATTCATACGATACACCGGCTCGAAGGCATACCTTAACCAAGTCAACGCCCCGCACATAACAATGGCCGCAAAGTAAGCAACAGACGTGAGCGCGTTGGAGTGAATGGTGCTGAAATGGAACGACTTGATCATGGTGGGCGTGTATAGCGTCAAGCCGTGCAAGGCGCAAGCAGAGAGCATCGTAATGACAACATGGAACCACAGCCGGATGTTCTTGAAGGTCTCTAACAGCTCCTTCAATGAGACCTTTCCTCGGCGATGCGCGGTGCTTTCCCCTTCACTAGCAGAGCTGGTGTGATTAAGGCCCATGCCCAGACGCGCAAGCAGTATATGCCGCTGTCGCTTGGTAAAGTAGCTCCACCGGTTGAAGCTAACGACGGGAATTGGGTTTCGGATGTTGCGGGGGAGGAGCAGGAAGAAGATGAATGCGACGAAGATAGTCATCAGCCCTTCGACTGCGTGGTTGTTAGCTTTTGATCTTCCGTTACAGCGGGCAAGGGTAAATACTCAGCCAAAGCCACCTCCACCCACCCCAGCCGGCGACACCAGCAAGATTGAGGATTCCTGCAGCCAGCAGGCCCGACAATGCACTCGCCAGGAGCTTTCCCATGTAGTAGTACCCTATGCGAAGAGCGTATTCGTCAGGTTTGTACCACATGGTCAACAGGTACATGCCGCCTGGCTCAAATCCGGCCTCGAAGAGACCAAGAAGGAAGCGCGTTGCCAGCAGGCTGCCGTAGGTTTTGATGAAGGACTCGAAGGTGGCAATGGTTCCCCATATGAAGATCTGGGCGGAGAGCCAGAGGTGAGGTGAGAACTATTGTAGAGAGCAGAGTTGGTTAGACAGGTTCATTTAGATAATGGGGTGGGAGCGTACGATTTGCATGAGGATGTTCGATGGGAGCTCGAATATGACGACCCCGACAAGGAAGATTTGGGACGCGACATTGACCTGGTTCGTTGAGATGTTCAGGTCCTGTGTGATTGTCGAGGTCAGGCTGTTGGACAGATTGCCGCGGTCGATCTGCACCATGAAGTTGGCCGCGATGAGGACGGGCAGGAGCACGCAGTCCATCCTATACGAGGTTAATAGGCTTTTGTAAGATTGAACAGGAACATACAGTCTGACGACCTTACGCTCCTCCTGTTCAGACCAATCCGGCAGGAAAATGGCCTCGACTTCTCCGGGTTTGGTTTCATCGTCGATGGACCGCGCCGGGGACGGCTTGTCCTGAGTTTGGAGTTCGAGGCTCATGGTATAGTGATAATGAATGATCGGCCTGGCTGGAGATTGCGTGTCACGGACGGGAAGACTGGTCGTAATTATAGGGTCCAGGTACTCCCTTGCTATCTCTGCCACGCCCTGGTGATACGTAGGACAGATTGCCCCGATAAAACTATACCACAACCTTTGCATGTTTGCGACTCCCCGGGAACTATGCTTTGCCCGAGCTACCCATTGGCTCGATCAATCGAAAGGCGCCAGGGTGCGGGGACTCGGGGAGCAGGCCCAGGCCTTTCAAGCATGATAAGCATCCGGCGGATGCTCGAGGCACATCCGTTCCCTATCCGAGGGCAGGGATGGTCTCCAACGATAAGCTTGTCGATTGGGACTCAGCGGGATAGAGAGCCCCCGTGTGGCTTCATTGTTGCGACGGGAACAACTCTACCACCCTTGAGGAGCTCGACCAGATTCAGCTCGTCTTTGCGCCCTATTCGTATCCATCATGTCCGGCCCTTCACGATTCTCCCGCCTCTACAGGATTGTTTCTCTCCGAAGGGGAACGGTACACAAGATCTCGAGTGTGGTCCCCGCAAGAGGACTCTCTGATAGCATCGAGCCCAGTCAGAATCGATTGAGGCTATCGATATTGTTGAGCAGCGCCGCGGTTGTGTCGTTCGGAATGGGGTATTTCATGCAGCAAATTGACGACTCATCATCTGCATATGAATGTCCTGCGCTGCGCACTATTCAATATCCCGAAAGAGAGGTGATGCTTAAGGTGAGACTTTATTTGAACTGCGCTTGACCGTAACTCTGACCGCGACTAGGCCGCGCAAGAAATCAGCCAGCTCCTAGGCGACGACTCGGTGAGCTTTGACGAGGACGACATTGAAGCCCATGGCCACTCGGATTGGTCGACGAGTAACTCGCCTGGGCGCGCCGTGGCGGTGGTATATCCAAAGAGTACAGAGGAAGTGTCCAGAGCAGCTGCAATATGCTACAAGCACAACGTTCCCATTGTTCCGTACGGGGCAGGCTCCTCCGTCGAAGGGAATGCATCCTCGCCCTACAGCGGCATCGTGATCAACTTGGCCCAGATGGATAGAATCGTTGCTTTCCACCCAGAAGACATGGATGTCGTCGTTCAACCAGGTGTGAACTGGGTTGATCTGAACAATGAGATCAAGCACGAGAACCTATTTCTGCCGCTCGACCCATCGCCGACCGCAACTATCGGTGGGATGGTCTCGACAAACTGCAGTGGAACAAATGCATTCCGATACGGCACGATGAAGGACTGGGTGGTTAACGTGACTGCTGTGCTCGCCGATGGGCGGGTCATCAAGACGCGACGGAGACCGCGGAAGACGTCCGCTGGATATAATCTGACCTCACTTTTTGTTGGCGCAGAGGGGACGCTTGGAATTGTCACCGAGATAACGCTCAAGCTGGCTGTTATTCCGAAGGAGACGAGCGTCGCTGTTGTCTCGTTCCCCACAATCAACCAGGCTGCATCTGCGGCATCGAAGATCATTCGGTCGGGTATCCAGCTTGCCGCAATGGAACTGATGGACGATGTCCAGATGCGCGTCGTCAATCAACATGGTAGTGCAGAGGTCCGAGCCATGAACTGGGATGAGACGCCCGCTCTCTTCCTCAAATTCGCGGCTCCATCCAAGGAAACAATAGCCGCCGACGTGGTTAGAGTTGAAAGGCTGGTCCAATCATTCGAACCCTCACGATATGTCTTCGCGACAAACAATGAAGAGGAGGCAAGGATCTGGGCCGCACGAAAAGAGGCGCTGTGGACCATGATATCCATCAAGCCCGAAGGGCACGCCATCTGGTCCACCGATGTGGCAGTCCCGATATCCCGGCTGGCAAAGATTATTGAGCGGTCCAAGCAAGACGCCGAACATTTGGGGGTGTTCTCCAGCGTGGTTGGCCACGTTGGGGATGGGAACTTCCACGAGGCAATCATGTACGACCCCAGGGACCCGGCGATGCAACATGCTGTGGAGGAGGTTGCACACCGGATGATGGACCGTGCTCTCGAGATGGAGGGGACGGTCACTGGAGAACACGCCATCGGGATTGGTAAAATGGTTCGTATTACTTACCCCTTTGACCCATAAGCGGGAACTGACAGACGTCCAGGAGGGATTATTGGCTGAAGTCGGAACTGAGACGGTAGAGGTCATGAAAATAATCAAGCAGGCATTGGATCCAAAGTAAGACGGGCCTGTGGATCATCCCTGCGATTTGATGGCTGACAGCTTGCACAGATGGATCATGAACCCCGGCAAGGTGTTCGACCTGCCTACCGTCCGGTAGGGAACGAGCACAGAGTCAGTAGGAAGGCCAGGGGGGAACCACGAGCTAAGGGGAACGAGAATCGAGACGGATTGGGGGGACTCTCCGCTGTCGGGGTACGTGGGCAGGTGCCCGGCCTGGTCCTTCCCCAACTATATCGACTAAACCCCTACAACAATCATACATTTCCAACTACCATACCTACATATCCGCTAATAAGTTCAATGAATTGCATCATGATGATTTGCGCGGGGAGGCACAGGGCACTTGTACTACTTCCATCATTGCCCGGCTGCATGAGATTCTATTCTTAGACGTATCCTCGATTTATTATCCAGAAACACGAAAACCAAGTCCCAAAGTCTTCAGGGCTATACTATCTATCGTTCTCTACTCGACCCCTAGTCACCACTTCATGAATCGCCTGAGCCGTATACCGAACATTCCCAGTCGTAAGCCCACATATCGAAGCCCTTCCCGAGGGCAACATATACACATGGTACTTCTTCTTCAACATCGCAACATCATCCGAACCGAGACCTGTGTACGAGAACATCCCAGTCTGTTCCACAATATGGCTCCAGTCTCCTGGAGTCTTGAGCCGAACCAGCTCGTCGTACAAAGCTTGCCGCATGGCCTTGATCCGTCCACTCATGGTCAAAAGATCATCTCTCCACATTGCATGCAATTCAGAACTCGTAAGAACTTCCGTAGCAATCTGGGAACCAAGGCGAGGGGCCATTGAGACAAGTGCCCGTTGAAGGTCAACGAGGTGGTTCTCAATTGAGTCTGCTGACGGGGAAGGCGACTCTATCAATGCCATGACGTGGAGAGCACCAGTCCGCTCCCCATAAAGTCCCAAGTTCTTCGAAAAGGACTGACAAACGGCCATCTCGACATCGGGGTGTGTAGCGAAATGGCGAATTGCCCATGCATCGCGGTCTAGGTCCCCAGATGCAAAGCCCTGGTAAGCCAAGTCGAATACGATGAACAGTTTCTTCTCCTCACAGAGCACGGCTATCTCGCGCCATCCTTCGCGGTTTGGATCGAGACCAGTTGGGTTGTGCGCGCAGGCGTGCAGGAGAATGGCATCGTGCTCTTGGGCTTCGGTTCTGAGGGCCTTGATCGTTCCGTCCAGGTTGAATCGTCGATTATACCCATCGTAGTATGGGTACCATCGAACATTGACATCGGGTGCGTTCTCTCGCCAGATATCAACATGGTTTGCCCAGGTTGGATCCGGCAGCCAGATATTCGTTGGTTGGGCATGTCGCTGCAGGAATGCGGCGATGAGGCTGTTGGCTCCTGTACCGGATACCGTCTGGATTGATGCGATTGACCGGACGGTATTTTGCGAGATCGTTGGTCCGAAGACGAGTGTGCGAGCTGCGTCTAGGAAGTCCGTGTTTCCACGGAGAGGCAGGTATTCGTGGTCTATTGATTCGATGTTCATCCTTCGCTTCGCCTGAACAATGATCCATAATCAGTCTCGGGCTAGGTGTGTGGTGGATATATTGAGTTCATATTCGCTTACCTCTTTCACGGACGGCAACTGCCAGGGCTGGCCGTTGTCATCACGGTAGGCCCCAATAACGAGGTCGACTTTGTTGGGATTCTCATCATGTTGATATTCGGCGGCCAGCGCAAAGGGTCCCCCGGGAGGGGCATGTTGTAGGTTCGCGAATACGGACACCCGGTCTTGTTTGATGCCGTTGTTGATGGCCATTGCTGAATGGGTTCTAATACCGCTGAGGATTGTTGTGTATTATTCTTCAATTCGGCATCGGATGAGACGAATTCTCCCAGTGGCTGGTCATCCCTACGACGTAGATATATATATCTTTGTTCTCTGTAGTTTCTTCTCATCATTGTCGTCCCACAGCAGAGCCACAGAGACAATTTACATGGCCCGGATGGACCGGAACTCATCCGGCTCCCTTCAAGGAACAGGACAGTCTGTTAGACCGCATGAGACACTATATTGTGACGAGCTGGTGTCCAAACATCTATGCAAGACATCCGAGGCGCTCCCGGGTCACGACCAAGGCCATTTGCCTCCATATCCTCAACACCCATCTACACAACGATATACTGTGACTGATGTACCCTGGTATCTCCTCGGATGGCTTCCCGAGCGTTATCACTCATGCTCCACCGTGGCCGGATGCCCTCCGTCGGATACGGAAGGGCTATCGGTGGCATGATAGCCCACGCCATTGCCATTGGCTATAAACATATCATCGCTCCCATTTCTGCTGGAGTGGATCTCGAAAGCTTAGGTCTTGGACTTGGCGTAATGATAGAGTGTCGAGCGCTGAAGATGGCCGTACTGGTCAAGGGGATCTTTGCCTGCCGCAGTGGATCGCACTTTCCTTGGAGATATTCAGCGCAGTGCTCCGTCTGATTTTGGATCCAGCGTCCCTTCCCGCGTTGTCTCCCCTTCATCCTTCCATCCCCTGATGCACATGTAGCCCTGGAAACTTGCCCAGATACTGATGTCAATGACCGACCAAGAATCCCGGACGACAAACAGCGGACAACCGCGCAAACGCACTCGGCAGGCTTGCGAACCATGCCGGTAGATCTCTCCATCCATCTCTCTTCAGCATTGAGTGTATTCCTTCTAATGTACAGTGACAGCCGCAAAAAGTCGAAATGTTGTGGTAAACGACCCATGTGTTCGATGTGCCGACGGCTGGGCCACAATTGCTATTATAAGCTAGAACGTCTCACAGGATTCTCGATGGAGAACCAAGTGCTGGGTCAACAAGGAAGCCCTTCGTCAAGCCATGGAGAGGCCCTTGATGACGTCCAAAGCGATTTGGTACCCCCTCTAGCGTGCCGTTTGTTGCTCTCAGCTAGCTGACTCTTGGGCAGCACCAGCGACTGAATATCATGGAGCACACCCTCACGAGCCTACTAACCGGCTTGAAGGATGGCTCTCTCGAAAGCACGTCGCAGTCATCTTCGGCATCAACCGCACGCCGACCGACCGAGTTGCGACCCAGCATTATCAGCCCCATCTCAAGCGGTTCTCCGCGCAGTACAGGCCGCACTCCTCCATCAAATGGCCTTACGACCAATGCACCAGTGCAAAAGTCCAGACCGATTGTTCGTTCATGGGCGGGTGCTGTCCGGGTGGCAGAGACTTTCCTTCGGTACTGTGACTCTCAACCACTTCCCCTATTCGATCCACGAACGTTTGTCTCGTCCTTCCCCAATCGACCGTTTGAGGTCGTGTTCAGCGTGTTGGCAATGGCACACCGATTCTTAGACCATTCAAGCCCAGCAGCCTGGCATGGGCACCTTCCGCCCGTGGACGACTGTAAGCAGGAAGCACACCGGTTGACCATGTCTAGCATCGCAAATGGTCGTATAGAGCTATCAACGTTGCAGACATTATGCGTACTCGGAATGATTGAACTGCATGGTACGTTCCCTGATTCTTCACACAAAACCGCTTCCTAACAGTGTTGGCAGAAGGAAATATCATCCAGTGCCGCGTCCATTCAGCGCTTGCCATGACACTTGCCCGATCGGCGCAGTTGGACAGAGAGCTCCACGGACAGAGCGTTTGGGATGAGCATACAGTCGAGGAGCGACGGCGCTGCTACTGGAGCATTGTCCTCCTTCATCACATCATCGGCGAGTCCCTTCCAGGTCCGCTCCCACTTGTTTTGAGGCGTTTGAAGCCTCAGTTCCCTGCAAGCGCTCCATCACCCCCATCTGGTGCGCTCAACCCCGAAGGCCAAACGGTGGCTTTCTCGAAAGTACCAACGCAAGAGCACGGCATCTGTTCCATCGTCGTTCAGCTCAGCGAAGTCTGGTCCATGGCACAGTGCTATGTCTGGAATCGCGGCGGTGCAGCGGATGGGTCTCCTGAAAGGATCCCTCCATGGCACAAGTCATCACAATATTCCTCGACTCTGGAGCTGGTGATGAACCTGGGCGACAACCTCCCTCCAGCTCACCGATACCGCTTCATTCATTTATCAAAGGTCGACTCGGAGGAGCTAAATTGTTCACGAGATTACTGGGCGCCTTGGCTTCTGAGTCGCTTCCTCTACCACACAACACTCTGCATCTTGAACCATCCCATCCTTATCATGCTCCAGATCCAAGGCAATCGCGATGTCTCTGAGGTCTTTCTGCAGCAAGCCACCTTTGCCCGCTTGCATCACACCTCCTGGCTCATGCATTTCATAGAGTTCCTAGAGACTAGGAACTTCTATATCTCGGATCCACTTTTTGGGTACTGTGCAGCTGCCCTGGCCACAATCGAGTTACACCAATACTTTGTCGAGGGAGAACAAACTGCGGCAAGGAGGCAACAGAACTTTACACGGTGCGTGGGGTTTGTGCAAAGCCTAAGCGACCGGTGGCCGTACATGCAGAACGTGGTAGGTAAACCCTAGCAAACACCGTCACTGCTCACAGCTAATGTCATCATGTCTGTATACAGGCAGAGAACCTACAGCAGC
This sequence comes from Aspergillus mulundensis, assembly GCF_003369625.1. NCBI lineage: Eukaryota > Fungi > Ascomycota > Eurotiomycetes > Eurotiales > Aspergillaceae > Aspergillus > Aspergillus mulundensis. The sequence continues at coordinate 1,312,134 of NW_020797893.1, read as the reverse complement.
TCATGGCAAGAACATCAGAGCTCTACCGGACAAATATCGGAAATCCTGATGCGAGCAAAGTCAGCGTGGATATCTCTGGGTTCTTTCGAATCCTGGATTTCACTCAGTTCTGTGCTGCGAGCAACTCCACCTCTACATTCGGGCCTACCTTGTTTCCTCCCCACGTTCATCCTGAACCTGAAGTGCCGAAGGAGAAAACCCTTGAGCGGCTGCCTCCAATCACCGAAATACACAGTCAACCCGGGTCATCACTGCTTCTCCCACGGGCTGAAACAGCGCCAACCGGGAATACTTGGTATGCCCATCAGCAGGATGCAAATCCGAGCATCCGTGGACACTTTGCAAGCGAGGTCGACGATTTCATGTCGTTGCAGGCTGATCAGCTTTTTGGCTCTGTATATGACTGCATGGCTCCGTGGGACACGTTAGCAGGAACTGTCCCGTCTTTCTGAAGATGGCCTTGATCTTCGAGGTGAAGGGCTGGGAGAGGCTTACTGGCCGTACTGACCTTTTCTATCGTGACATCACGTTGCATGCCAGGTCTTCCATCCACGAGCATAGACACACATTTCTGATAAGCCTACGGCCGTGACCTCCTCACCCTGCATCGATCTGGGCGGTGATCTAGAGTCGCTCAGACCCCGAGCTGTCAGCGCTAGCGATGGGCTATAATGAGATCAAGCTCAGACAACTGAGGTGAGATGCAGATGCTGTGTATCACCTGCCGCGCAACCGTGAAACACATCCGGATGGCTGTGTAGTACATGACGCCCATCATAGGGGGCGAGTGCGACCGGCCAGAACGCCCCAGGGTCCAGATTGTCATCAAACCGCGATACGTTTACCAATCCTTTAATTGCGAACATGATCATGTAGCGATATGCAGTCACTTGCAGATGCAGTGTAGCTAGAGGGGAAGAGTAGCTCTATGGCACTTGGGGGCGGACATGATATATTCACAAATAGGTGTGTCGAAGCAAAAACAGCAGTTCGACCAAGGATCTGGGCAGCTCAGCAACCTGGGATGATGGAAGAAGTCATTGTCTTATGCCATGTAAGGTGCTTTGCTCAAGCGCAAACCGCAGGCAAAGGCTCAAAGAAGAACCTGCCAGGGACCTCGCAACATGAAATGGTATCCGCCCAAGTGCTTGGGTTTTGGAAGGCAGGCATAGAGGATCATGTCCCATTTGACAATGGTATTACTGGGCAGTGGCTACAATCCTGTGTCTCCAGCCTGGAAATCAGGAAGACACTGGTACTATTGTCTCAACCCTGGACCTGGATTTTCCTATCTCCTCCAGCAGGTGAGGCATTATGGCAGTGGATTGGATGCAGCATCACATCATGCCATTCATTCCAGTGAAGTCCGAGACACCTATCTGCCGGAACTTCCCAATTTCCTCTGCATACTCCGTTCTCACCTGCCAATCCCTCCAGCTCAGCCGGCCGAACCCCGGACCACTCAAATGACCGTTACACCGCATAAGTAGGCCAAGGCGACACACGACAAATCAGACGACCAGAGCAGCGGTTAAGATCATGCATGCAACTCAGCAATCTGGCGCACAGCAAATGAGGCAGCCCGGATAACAACGCGGCCAGGAACATGCGACGATCGCGCGCTTGGCAGTTGGAGAATGGAAGCTGAAGAAGCGCAGCTGGGGCGAAATGATGCAACATCGGATTTCCGACAAGCCCCAGCAGATCTTGGCGAGATGGATCGGCAGGATGATCGACTCTTCAGGGACAAGCCTGGGGCCGCTTATCAGGAGAGGAGATTGGGGGCAATGTAACGATGGGCGGAGAGCTGAGTCGAATCTGGAAGAGCGGGTGCGCCCGATAGAACCCTGGATGGATGGATAGATGGCTGTGCATGCATGGAGCAGCAGGTGTTGCGGATTGAGTGCCTGCAGGGGGGAGGACCTGCTTATCGGACATTTATTTGCAGACCCTGCTTGGGAGTTGGAGTTGACCCAACTGACTCCCTAGGGCGCAAGCTTTCTGTGGCGAGTCGCACAGACACGTAATCTGCAGCCGGGCAGATGATAGGCATCCAGACCCTGTCCCTGTCTGTCCTCTCGTCTGTCCAGACCGTTGCCATCGCTCTCTCAGAGGTCAAGTGGGTAAATTCCAGGGCCAACCGGGGAACGCCGGGCGCCCTATAAAATTCGATACACGCAACGGGCAACGATCTGGGGTAGAGTAATGAGTGTCCAATCAGAACAGCGTATCCAGAATGTCCCTCCCCATGCTAGGGCCAATTGGGCAGGTCTCCCGCGATCTGCAAAGGCGCTGTCCTTAGCGCCTGCATCCCCCTGATCCTTATCAAGCGCCCTATCAGATGCACTGCCCGCCTTGGTGATCTTCCACCATACCCAGATGTCCAGCCTATGAGGCTATCGTCCTTGTCACTCGTCTGCCCGGATGTAACCCAGGCTCAGGCGGGTCAATCTGGAGGGAGGGCAGGGCATGTGGATTGCGCACGCGCCGACCTTACTACAGTGGACGAGAGGTATATAAACCCTCAAACATCGCACCCTGTACCTCCTTCATCCATCCCACCCATCCAACCCAGCACCCCTCAAAGCAATCGGAAGAAGCCCCAGCAAGAGAAGACCGCCATGAAGACCGCAGCCCTCTCAACCGCCCTCCTCTCCCTCCTCTCCACAGCCCTCGCCGAAAAACTCATCGTCGGCGGCGACGACGCCGAAATCACCGACTACCCCTACCAAATCGCCCTGCTCCAATCCGGCTCCCTCATCTGCGGCGGCTCCATCATCTCGCCCCGCTACATCGTGACAGCCGGCCACTGCGCCGACGGCGCCTCAGCCCGCTCCCTCTCTATCCGCGCCGGGTCGACGTACCATGCGCGCGGCGGGACCGTCGTCGGGGTTTCCTCGATCACCGTGCACCCGCAGTACGACTCTGCCACGATCGACAACGACATTTCGATCCTGGAGCTGAGCGAGGATCTGGTCTTTGGGAGCGGGATTGCGGCGATTGATCTGCCGAGTTCGTCTGCGCTTCCGGCGGCGGGGACGATCGGGACGGCGACGGGTTGGGGCGCGCTCCGTGAGGGAGGCAATGTTAGTCCCAACTTGCAGTATGTCGATGTGCCGGTTGTGAGTACCAGTCAGTGCAGCAGTGACTATGCGGGCTTCAATGATATCACGGCGTCCATGGTCTGTGCGGGTGAGGAGGAGGGCGGCAAGGATGGGTGCCAGGGTGACTCTGGTGGTCCGTTTGTTGCGGATGGTGTGCTTATCGGTATTACTTCCTGGGGCAATGGGTGTGCGCGTGCGGGATACCCTGGTGTTTACTCGAGCCCGGCGTATTTCAGGGACTTTATCCAGCAGGTTACTGGGATTTAAATCCCGCGATGCGGATCTTTGGTCCCGGGTCTTTGGCAGGATGGTGGTGGCGGGTTTGAGTGCTGTATATAGCTGATGACTGCTGTGTTGATGATGGTACCTAATCCTAATGGTTTGGTAATGCGGAGGGGCAAGCTTGGGCTTTGGCTTTGTATATAGACAGGTCATATATGCATTGCATAGCAAGTTTCGTCATTATGCGCATCTCAGAAACGGGGGGTATGCGTATCATGCAATGAGCCAGTACCTCTCCAGCCCCTTCAACTGCTCAATCCAACTCGCCCTCTCCCTCCCCCGTTGACTATTTGCAGCAACCCCCAGCTCATCCCTCAACGCCCACGTCGTCCTCATCACCTCCACCGCAGTCCGTACATACCCCCACGGCATAAGATCCCAGAACTCGCTCAGCCGATCAACAGCCCATTTCCGGTAAACGGGGTTATCGGTCTCCGCGCCCGCAATAAACGTCGGCCAGGTCGTCGCGACGAAGACCGGGTCTACGCTACTGACTAGACTCAGATGGGTGATGATGTTCGTGACGAGGCGCTCTGGGTCCTCGCCGCGTATTGTTTCGGGCGAAGGTATATTGTTGATGATTTGGGTGATGTAGATCAGCACTGCGTTTTGGTGTGCGAGCGCTGTGTGTGTGCGGCTTAGGGTTCGACTGGAGTCGGGGCTGGGGCTGCTTGAACCTTCGACGGATAGGGCCCACGAGTGCGCGTTGAAGGATCGCGTTGTGGAGAGGAGGGTGTGTGCTTGTGCTAGGAGGGGCGTGGAGTCTGGTGCCTGTCCTTGGGAGCCGGTGTGCATCGTCCTGGAGACGATGTTCGACAGCTCGCAGGCTTTGAAGAGGGTGTGTAGAAGCACCGTCGGGAGGGAGATGTAGCTTGTTGTTTCGGCGCGGATGAGGGAGGCCGTGATGTCGCCGGGGAAGAGGAAGGGGTTGGAGAGGGTGCGCGTGTTCGTGAGGGTTGAGCCGAGGATGTACCACCTGCATTTCGTTTCAGTCTAGAGGTGAACTGATGGGTAGGGTAGGGCTCACGTTAGACAGTCCGAGGTGATGGTATCGCGGATCAGTGCAGCCGGGGAGGCATCACGGGGCTCGAGGGTTTGGAGATAGCTGATCAGGCGCAGGGCGCCTTGGACATGGGCGCGCCATTCATCGCCGCCTGGGCTCATGAGCTCGAATATGATGAAGAGGTGGACGACTGTTGTTATGAGGTCGAGATCGACATGGTGGATATCTTCAAGAGCTTGACGCAGGAGAACAAGGGCCTTGTGCTTCGCGGAGAGAGCATCTACGAGCGCGCGGGATGAGGCGTCGGTCTGGCGTGGAGATGGTAGCCGCTGAACCTGGAATAAGTGCTCAGACTCAGGATTGATGGCGCGCCGGTGTAAGCACGAAACATGCAAGGCGCCTGCTGCGTCGATGGCATGTCGGAGGATGGGATAGTCCCGGCACAGGGGGACGAGACGGTGGAAGGGGTTGAGGTCGTTGGCGGCGATGACCAGGTCGCTGCAGACGCTTGTTGCAACTGGAACGTGGGCATTACAGAGACATCCAATGTTCATACTCGGTGGAATACATACAGTGAAAGAGATACCGTCTTGATGTCTCATCCAGACTCTGGTATAACGGGTCAAGGAGCGGGCCAGGGATAGACACAAGGGGTTGATCACAGACGAACACATCACTCGGGACCTGGAGAATACTTCCCGCTGAGCCAGAAGATACACCGGACTCTCGAATCTTTCCAGCATCCGAAGCACCTGCAGGCGCAGGGAATGTCTTCCCCATCATCTTCCCCCGACTCGCCACACCCTGGTTCCACACAAAGAGCTTGCCATAGCCCAAGCATTCCTGACTCGTGATAGAACATTTCCTGCAAGCGGGAACAGCCCGATCACACTTCCACCGGCGGCGTCGACAATTATGACAAGCTTTGGAGGGGGTCCCCATCGGGCCGAGACGCAATAGCACCCTATACCTAGGGCCAAGAGCTTCGATCGATTCCTCAGCCGACTGGATTGGACAAAGCGCTGCCTACCAGTACCGAATGCACGGCTACGGCCCGCGGAGCAACGGGAACCAGAAAATCAGTCGACGATTATCCAGAAATCCCTGACGAAAACCCAATGCACGTGGGGAGGACGAGAATAAAATGCACCGCTGACGAAATGGCTCTAGGTGTAATTTGTCAGCAGAGCGTGAGGCTTGGCTGCTTCAAAGGGTTTAGGGCTGTGTTTAGTGCAGGACTTATAGACAGGGTGCAGTGGGGGCATCAACCAATGTCCAATTTCTGGTCTGTATACATCACATCATCGCAGTACGCAAGCTCCTGAAAATTCGACGAGAACGCCGGTTTCAGAAGGGCATTGCTGATGTATAAGGGCAGGCAGCCGCACATATCCAGCGCAGCTTTTGTCCGATTTTATCCCGGCTGTCTCAATGTCCGGTATGTACCTGCACCGCAGAAGTATATCCATATGAAGCCGCTACAATGGCCACCAGCATCCAATTCGACGATAACCGCCAGGCCAGCCTAGAGGCCTCCCTCGGGCTCGAAAAAGAGAGACCGAGATCTAACCTCAATGACCCGGCGACCTCCAACGACTCCCTCCCGCCGTTCCTGCTCGACAAGAAGAGCCTGGAGCGACTGGGCCGCGAACGCCCAGACATCTTCCCCAACATCTGGGTTGAACTCGGCTTCTGCTCTTCGCTGATTGCCTCGGAGCTTCTAGCCGTACGTCCTCCACCCATTCACATCGGCACACACTCACAAGTTATCCATTCGGCTAGGAATACTTCGTCAGCGGCTTCAACAACCTCCTCCCGCACATAACAACAGCGCTATCCATCCCCGCCCACGCCCAAACCTGGCCCGCAAGCGTCTTCTCCCTCGTAACAGGCGCCTGCCTCCTCCCCGTCGCCCGCACCGCCGACATCCACGGCCCCCGCCTGCTCTTCAACATCGGCCTGATCTGGTTCGTCGTCTGGAGCTTTATCGCCGGCTGGAGCACAAACTACACCATGCTGATCGTGTGTCGCGCCCTGCAGGGTCTCGGGCCCGCTGCGTTCCTGCCTGCCGGCATCATGCTGATTGGGAGTATATACCGGCCCGGGCCGCGCAAGAACCTGGTTTTCAGCCTGTACGGGGCGTTTTCGCCGGTGGGGTTCTATGGGGGGATCTGTGTTAGTGGGCTTTCGGGCCACTATTTGAGTTGGAGGTGGTACTTTTATATCGGGTGTATGATTGTGCTTGTTGTCCTGGTTATTTCGCTGGTTAGTATGCCCATGATTCGGTTGCCGAGGCATACGGCCGATCTGAAGATGGATTGGTGGTGTGGTACGATTGTGCCGGGGTTGATTTTGCTGGTGTTCGCTATTACGGAGGGCTCGCATGCGCCCGATGGGTGGAGGACGCCGTATGTGCTTGTTACGTTTTTGGTCGGGATTGCGTTGCTGGCCGCGGCGTTCTACGTGGAGGGGTGGGTTGCGACTGAGCCGTTGTTGCCGTTTGATGTGTTCAAGGTCAAGTCCATGAGTCCGCTGTTCGTGGCGCTGTCGTTCTCGTATGGTGTCTTTGGGATCTATCTCTTTTATGCGAGTTTCTAGTATGTCCCCCTCACACCATGAAGCTAGCCCTAACCTTATCCGCTCAGCATCCAAGACATCCTCGGCCACGACTCGCTCATCTCCGCAGCGTGGTTCGCCCCCATGGCAGCCGGCGGCGTGATCCTCGCCACAGTCGGCGGCTTCACACTCCACCACCTCCCCGGCAAACTGTTGCTGCTGATCTCCGGCGCGGGCTATCTGGTCTCCATGCTGCTGTTTGCCATCATCCCCGACAACCCCAACTACTGGGCGTACGTGTTCCCTGCCATGATCGCCGCAACCGTCGGCGTGGACATCGGCTACAGCGTCTCAAACATCTTCATCACGACGAACCTTCCCCAGAGCCGACAGGGCGTGGCAGGCGCAATCATCAACACGATCGTGTTTGTCGGTATCAGCTTTTTCCTGGGCTTGGCGGATACGGTCGTCTCGCAGACGGACGATCTCGGTGAGAAGCGGAGCTACAAGGCTGCGTTCTGGTTTGGCGTTGCGTGCTCGGGCGTTGCGATTGTGTTGCTGGTTTTCATCCGTGTTGGCAAAGCGCAGAGTGACCTTACTGTTGAGGAGCGCATTCAGCTTGCGGAGTCTTTGGCTGTGGGGGATGTTACGCCTGAGCAGTTGGCTGCTGCGGGGCATTCGGCTTCTGCTTCGAGTTGAAGTATCATCGCATCAGGATGATCGGGCGGAATAAACCGGCTATCAGTCTTTTACACTGGCAGGAATATTTATGGCTTCCATCCTAGATGGACAAAGGGACATTATATACGCACCCGCAACCGTTGTATCTAATGATATGGAAGGAGTTTGTATGGGCACAAAGTCTCAGCGTTCCAAAAACCAATTATGCAAATCGAATGAAGTAGACGGTCCGAATATACGCCCACATCTACTTTCTCGGGGCATTCGTAGGCTTTCTCCCTATCACCAAGTAGAACAACGAGTATAGCTCCAGGCTCTCGTCGTCAAGTTCCTGGCGGACGCGCTTCAGCAGAGCATCCGTGTCCTCCCTCGACCAGCCCAGGGTCTTGGTGAATAGGCGCAGCGAATATCCCTCCAAATGGTTCTTCAAATGACCATGATTGAGCTCGCCAATAGTAAGCCTGCCGATTGTCGACCTGCCGGTATCTTTCCATTCCCTCATAGGTACCTTGAACATCTGCTCCTGGACCTCAACCAAGCCCGCCTGCTCCATTAGCTCCTTCTGTCTGGTGCCCATATTAATCTGCTTGCCGAATCTCCGCGCCGCCTCGTCCAGCAATGCAGACCACTCCCTAATCGCATCCCACTTGCCCTCCATTTCCTCCTCTTTGCCTTGGCGAGGATGGAAGCGCAGGTCGTGCTCCCGGATCTCCACCCACCCACCGGGAACTAGATGCTTGTACACATTGGAGTAAAAACCCTCCCAGTCGACGAGGAGCCCACCCAGTGCCTCGCCGTGAATCAAATGGAAGGCCTCCTTGGCAGTAAACGGCCACGGGCCCTCCAGGTCGCGGTGCAGCAGCCACGCTGGCCCTGTCTCCTTCACCATCCATGCGGGCTCGATGCCGGTAACGCGTGCGTCTCCGTAAATGTCGCTGTCCAGTAGAGAGTACAACCAGGCCCCACTGCGCGCTGCAACATCGAGGACTTTGGTGCCTCTTTTCAAGGGGAGAGAGAGGGGGGCGATGAATGGCCTTTTATCGGGGAGGAAGCTCCATACCATGCCCGCTGTTGTTTCGAAGTCGTCTGGGAAGGGGAACTCGTCTTCGTGGCCGTGGTACCGACGGCCGTTTTCCCAGGTGTGGTCGTTGCGGCGGCGGAGTCTCTCCAGGTCAGGGCTGGGTACCTTTTTAGAGCCTGTGGACATGGTGTCTCTTGGGTGTCCGAGGAGCTTCCTGCTGTAAAGTTTCAAGGGGGGCAGAACTTGGGGCCCAGGCCAGATGCGCTAGGTACCTCCCTATGCAGCAGGGTCACATGACCTAGGGCTGCCTAGCCATACTGGAACTCTGCTACCTGGAATGCTTCCTTGTTTTGCTAGGACCTCAGTAGTGAGTGGCGAGCTGAGTTGACGATAACTTGCAGGCTTCAACTTGGAGGGTGGGTGGACGGTCTCCGGGGATCGGGTGAGTGTGGATTACCGTATCAAATTTGCTTAGCACCATTGCGCAAGATTATATATTCCTGCTTCTACGAAGTATCATACTACATTTAGTAGCCCCCCGGTCCAGCTGGGGCTCCATCTGAGCGGTGCATAGTCCCTGGATTACAAGCAGACTTGGGCGAGCTCTCTAACTTTTAATCAGAGCACCGCGAGTGCCATCGTAGCCAGCCAATTCCACCAAACTCGTAGCGCTCAGGAGGGACCGCGTCAGCCGACTCAGCGCTGAAGCGAAAGGATCCAACCGGTTCTCCCACGCAATCCGCCCATGCTCGTCCAGTCAGAGAGTCATGAGCAATCCAGACTCGATGGCCTCGCGATCCAACAGATACAAACCCGCTTGGATTCTTAGCTCCGCAAGACTGAGCTCCCGCCACCTCTCTTCGCCCTCCTGGTACTGCGCTACCATCTCGTCGTCCTGCCCACTGCGGTACCGTCCGCTACCCCCGCCGCCGTCCTCGCCCCAAACGCCGCTGAAATCGGTGATCCCGGGCACGCGAACGAACACCTGGCGCCAGCATCCTGGCCTGCCATCGTCAAAATTGTACCGCAAGGCGTCATCCAGGATCTTGGCCCCCGAGACACCTCATCCAGGGACTTTGGATGCCGCCTTCATCTGTTCGTATTTTCCCGTGAGATCTGGGTCGTAACATGTGCGCAGCCAGACGGTCTGCCAGCCAGCACAGCTAACGAGGCTGATATTGCGCTCGTGCGGTGTCTGGTGCGTGGCCAGCACGCGTTTGATCTCCTCGCTGAGTTGTGGCGGGTCGTCGGACTCAGCGCTTTCTTGACACGGCTAAGAGCTGTCAGGCTGTGTCAATTGCCATTAAAGGAAAGGTAAACACACATAACGCTCTGGGAGCGTCAGGCTCTCCCATTCCCAGACGAGCCGCTCCCACTGTTCCCGGCTGTCTCCGGAGGCATTGGGATCCCACCGGTCCTGTGTGCTGAGGTCAGAACAGAACCGGACGGGAGATTGGAAAGCTAACCGAGAGGAAGTTGTCGAATGGGAGGCGGCCGTAATCGGCTCATTCTTCTAGCGTCACGACGGACATTAGGGCCTGGATGGGAAGTAGTAGTAGTAGTAGTGATATTTAACGCCCCGGGGATTGCTAGGCATACGCCTAATGTTCTAGACCTCCCTTGGGGTATGGGGGCGTGCTACCATAGGGTAAGTAGCTTATTTAAATAAGTTTATATACACATGTAAAAAGGCTTTTTATTTTAAAAAGTAACTTTTACTAAAACTTATAGGCTAGGCGCCTGTTTTTTACTTATTATTTTTATATATAATTATTAGCAGGTATTATTTATCACGTGTTTAAGGTTTTAGTAATAATAAGTTATAAAAACCTGCCTTATTATAAATAAAATATATTAGCTAAAGCTAGTTATATTTAAAAAAAATATTTAAAAAAAAATATAATAAAATTAAAAAAAAAATTATTTAATATTAAGTTAAATAATTTTAATAGTGCTAGGGCGCGGGAAGCCCTAGCAAGGGTAAATAAACTTATAAAAATTTATAATTTTAAGTAAAAATATAAAGCCTTTAGGCTTTAATTTATAAAGGTATTTTAAGGCCTTAGCCTTAATTATTAGTAGTATTATAAAATACTAGGGCTATTATAAAAAATACCACCTAAAATAATAATAAAAAACTAGGTATTTAGGGCTTTTACTTATTTTATAAAAATAAGTAAGCCTAGTATTTTTATATTAAAAGTATTTATAATATTACTTAAAGTTTTTATATAAAAACCTAAGTACTAGCTAGTAATATAAAATTAATTACTTTAGTATTAGCTTTTATTATACCTTAATTTAATAGGGCTTTAGCTCCGCGGTAAGTTATTACTTATATTATATAAATAATTTTATAAAAATACTTTTTTATTACTTGGCTTAAGTAATTTAATATATTTATTTATATAGGTTATATATCCCACTTATAGTGGGCTGCGCTTTAAAAAAGTTAATATTTAAAAATTATGTTTTTATAAAGGCTACTTTATTAACTAGCTTATTAGCTAGCTTATTACTTTTAATACTTATATAGCTAAAAAACTACTATAAGTAAATTATATATTAATTTATAAGCTAGTATAACACTTAAAAAGCCTAGTTAAAAAATAATAAAGGCTATTTATATATATACTAAATTATTAAGGTACTATTTATATAAAGCTAGTAAATAAAAACCTTAAAAAGTTTTTTAATTATTATTTTTAGTTTTTAAAGCATGCTTATAGTCTTAGTATTATATATATAAAACTAGGTATAAATTATTAATAGTTTTTATACTTAAAGGTATTATTTATAATATACCATGTAGCTATAGCCTATATAATATATATTTTAATATATTTATTTAAACCTATTACTAAAAATTACTATTTTTATTACTAGTAGTGTTTATTATTATTATTTAAACTTTTTTATAACTAGCTTCTTAGCCTTGCCCTTAATAGGATTTTTTAAATATTTTTAAAAATAATAAAAATATACTAAAACTAGCCTTAGGATATTTAAAAAAAGTACTTTTATAATTTATACTTTAATTTTAGGCTTTTAACACAAGCTAGCGCCCTAACCTTATAAAATCTTTAATAATATTATTTATATTACTAGTAAATTTTAGTTATTTACTAGCTAAAGCCTTAGGGCAAAGCATAGTTATATTTTTTTTAATATTATTATTATAAAAAAAAGCCTAGTATTTTTAAAAAGGGTTATTATTAATATAATTTAAAAAATTAAAAGTATATCGCGGGCGGCTAAAGCTAGGGTTTTTTTAACTATTTTTATATACTAGCTTAATTAGGCGCTAACCTTTAAATCTTACACGTGCCTTTTAAGTTTAGTTTTATTATTATATTATACCTTTATATTATATAAAAAGCTAAAAATAATATAAATAATAATTATTTTATAAAAAAAGCTTGCAGGTAGATTATGTATTATATATACTAAATTATAAATATATTAAATTATTATATAGGCTTTAGTAGCCTGCTTAATAATATACTAATATTAAAAAAGTTATTTATTAAAAAAAATACCTAGTTAATATAGCACAGGCTGTTTTTAGCCTAGTACCATGGTAATAAAAGTAATTATTAACTAGTTATTAATTATTAATAAGGGTAATTTACTATATTATTTTTAGGTAATATATAGTATTTTTAATTTTTTAAGTATAAAGGCTACTTTATTTTATTTTCCCTAGGCTAGCATGTTATAAATATTTTTTATTAAAAACTTATAATTTATATAAAAAAAGTTACTTATATAATTAAAATAAAAATTATTTATATAATTAAAGCATAAAATAAGATTTACTAGTAATAGTTTAATTATATATAATAAAAATAATATTAAAAAAAGAGGCAAGCCCTACAGCGTACTATAGTATACTAGGTATATTATTATTATAATAAATTTTAGGTATACTTTTATACTTTATTTATTAAAAAAAACTTATAATTAAAGTAAAAAGCGCGCGAGGCTAGCCTTGCTTTATTATTTACTAAAATAAGTATTATAATAAAATAATATTAAAAGTACCTAAAATATTTATAGTAATTATAATAACCTCATAGTTTTATAAAAGTATTATTTTTATATTATAAGTAAATAAAATTATTAAGTTTATAGCTAAGTACTTGGGTAAAATATTATATTATTATAAACTTAATATTTTTTATACTAGTATAATAAAAATAATATAACACGCTATTATTTACTTAAGTTTTTTTTTAATGTTAAAAATAATATTATAAGGCGCTAGGATTAGGGCAAAAACTTATTTTTTTTATTATTTTTTAAAGGTATTACTATTTTTATAAGCTTTTATAATAAGGGAAAGTATTTTAGTTATAAATATTAATTATATAGCCTATAAATAGCTTATTTAATATACTTTTAGCAGGCTTTTAAAATATAAATAATTACCTAGTTTACTTTAGGAAAGGTGCTGCTCATGCTAATAATATTTTTTTTAACTTTTTTTAATAAGATTTTTTTTAATTAATAAAGGTGCTTATTTCCCTGCTAATATTCTAGTGCTAAAAAATTAAAATTTTAATTATTATTTATATTAAAACACTTTAATACTACTTTTTATAAGATATTAGCCTTTTTTTATATATTTTTAATTACTTTATTATTTATTAATAATAGGAAAGCCTTAAGCCTAGGCTTTAGCTTATACCATGTTATTATTTAATATAATTTTTAATTATTTTTAATATTATTAATTATCTTAGTTTAATACACGTGTTTAATTTTATAAATTATAACTAAAAACTATTTTTTTTACTTTAGGGTAGGGTTTACTACCCAAGCTTAATAATTTTTTATATATTTAATTAACTACCAGGGGGTACTATAACTTTTTAAGTTAAAGTATTTATTAATTACTTATATAGCTTTTATAATAATATTACTAAGAAATTTAATATATTAATTTAATGTTTTTATGTTTTTAAGTTTCCTAAGTTAAAAAAAAAAGTTATTTTATTTTTTATAAGCCTAGCCAGGCGCTTAAGCTTATAATTTAGTATATTATAATAATATTATTTTAATATTTTTTTCCCGCGCCCTGATACTATAATAACCAGGGTTTAATAATTAAAATTATTATATAATTTAAATATTACTAGCATGCGGGTAAATAAAATATTTAAAAAGGTTAAGTTAAAACTATAACTAGCTTTATATATAACCATGCCTAGCTTATTAATATAATTAATATTATTATTACTAGCCTATTTAATAATCTTACTATTATAATATAGGTTATTTATTCCGGGCTTAAAGGTATTATATATAATATTAAAATTCTTGTTAATTATATAGTTTAGGGTAGGGATTAATATAACTAGGTAAATAATTATTTTATAAATAATTAGTTTTTAATATATATTTAAGACCTTAATATTATTTATTATAAACTAAAGTATATTTTAAAATTATACTAGGTAATATTACTTAGCGTGTAGTACTCCCCCTTTATAAATATAAATAAATATTTTAAAATACTTTTTAAGCTAGTTTTTATAACTATTTTAGGTATTTACTAGCGCGTAGTACTTATATATTAAGTAATTTTAAGTTTTTATACCTATAGCTATTTAGGGCTCCTAAATATAAGTAATATTATAGCCTTATTTATAAGCTAGTTATAAAATTATAATATAATTAAGTATAAATTTACTTATATTTACCTAGTAAATAGTAAGATTTTATTATTATTAAGTATTATTATAATAATAATTATTATAATATCTTTTTTAATACTTTATTATTAAAGCTTAAAAAAGGTTTTAATATTAATTTTTATTACTTAAAATAAAAAAAAAGTGCCCGCGTTAGCTAGGGCAGGTTAAATTAATTTAATAAAAAGTTACTTAAAATTTTAATTACTAGTAAAAGTATTAAATTATAAGGTATAGTAATTAATAATTATTATAAAACTTTATGTGAGGCGCCTTTGTATACTGCGCTGAGCTTAGAAGAATGTGAATTACCGCAATAGGAAAGCGTTGTGTATTTATAGTAGGAACTAATTGCTAATTTTTTAAGTTAAAGTTTTAAGTTAAACTTAGTGTTTTATATATTACATAACTAACTACTACCTTGGCGCGCGGTTAGATTAATACTAAAGTTTTTTTATTAAGTGGCCTTAAGCTACTAAATTATATTATTATAATATTATATAGTTATAACACTATAATAATAATAATAATACTTTTTTTTTAAGTAATTATGCCCTTGTAATTTATAAATTTATATTTTTTTTTATAAAAAATAATTTAAATTATAGGTTTTATTAAGCGCTATAAAATAAGTTATTTTTAGGTTTATAAAGTATTATAATTCACGTGTAATTTATATTTAAAGTTAGGGGTAAAAAATTAATTTAATTACTTTATTTTACTACTAGGTGTAAATATAGTATTACTACCTGCGGTAGCTAGGCGTAATATTTTAGTTTTAATATTAAAGCGCCCTTGTAATTTTTTTTTTTTTTAAATTTTTTTAATATTTAAAGCAAGATGGCACCTATAAGTATATATTTTTTTTATTATATTTTTATTACTTTTTAATTATTTAATTATATTTTTAAAGTTAAAATACCTTATATTTACCCTTTTTTATACTTTTTAAGTATAATATTATTTATTTTAGTGGTATTAACCACGTGTTAATATTATTAAGCTTGTATATTTTATTTTACTTTATACTTAATTCTTATAATAAGGCTTTAAGTTTTAAATAACTAAATTTTTTTATTTTTACGCTTTTTTTAATGCTTTTAACAGTTATTTATAATATATAGGTATTTTATTTTAGCTATTAATATATTATTATATTAGCTTTTTATTTACCTTTTTTTTATGCCTTGCTGCGCACTTGCCTTTTTAATTTAATTAATAAGCTTTTTATATTTAATTTTTTTTATTTTTATGTTTTTAAAACTATTTTTAGTAGTTAAATTAAATATAATTTACTTTTATTATAGCCTTTATTATATTATATATTTTTAACCTTATTTTATTTTTTAAGGTCTTCCATGCTTGCTTTTTACTTTATATTTTTTTTATTTTAATACTTAATATAGTTTTATGTCGCGCTTTAAATACTATTATTAATAATTATTTAGCTTATTATAATATTTTATTTTATATTTTTTTATTATAATAATTAAGTCTTAGTTTTAGCCTTTACTTTTTATTTTACCCTTGGTATATAGGGATTATATCCCCTTACTTATATTTTATAATATTAATTATTAATATACTTTTTAAAATTATTTATTTTTATTATACTCGTGCCGCCGCCCCCGCTACTAACTTTATTATTATTATTATTTTTATATCTTTAATATAACTCCCGGCCCTAGCCCTTACTTTTTTAATTACTTTTTTAATTCTTACCCTAGCCCTTCTTGCTTTACTACCCCTTAATTTATTTTAGGCTTATTATTTTTAATACATGCTATTTATTACCTAAAAAATTAATTATTATTTTTATATATAGGTAATAATCTAGTATTTTAAATATATTAAGCCCGCGGGTAAAAAATATAATTATTATAAAAATAATTATAAAACCCTAATAAAGTATATTATATTTAATATAATTATAATCTAGCTAAAACTGCTTTATGTCCTAGGCTTATATAATATTATATATATTAATAATAATAATTTATAAAAAAATATAAATATTATAATATTAAAAAAAGCTTATAATACCCTTTTTATAATTATTTAGGCTATTATAACTATAAGTATAATTACTTTTTTTATTAGTTTAGTTATACTAATATTTAATTTAAAATTTTTTTTAGCTAGTGCCCGTGTGGTTTATAATAATATTATTACTTATAAGTTATAATTATACTTTACTAATATTATTTATACTAATATTACCTATAGTTTTTATTTACGCCTTTGGGCTATTTACTATTACTATTTTAATAGCTATTTTTACCCTTTATACTAGCGCGGCTTTAGCCGCTAATTATATATTTATATATTTAATTTATTTTATATTATATTACTAACCCTATTATAAATTTATATTTTTTTTAATTTAGTGTTTATTGCGCTATAGCACTGTTTAAGGTTATTATTTAATTAATTTTTATATTAGGGGTTAGTGTTAGTGCCCTGCTAGGTATTATTTTTATATTAAATATTTAGGATTTTGCGCGCCGCGCCGCCTAGGTGCTTGTTTAAGTTTTATTTTTTATTTTATTTTATTTTTTATTTTATTTTTTTTTTTTTTACTAAAGGCCCTGCGGGCGCCGCTAATTAGTAAAAATAAAATATACTTTTTTTTTATTATTACTTATAGCTTGTAAAAAGTAGACTTTTAAGTACGCCTTTTTTTTACCCTTTATAATTTATTCTTATAAAATTACTTAAACTTATTAAGTATTATAATTTTAGCCACATGGGCCTTTAGCTTTTATATATTATTTTTTATATTATTTTAATTTTATTATTTTATAAGGTATTATACTTCGCCCTTATATTTATAAATATTAAAAATTTTTTTAATAAAGTATTTTTTCTTGCTGTTTACTAGTATAAAACTAATATTTAGTACTTAAAATAAATTACCTTAATAGGGTTTTAAAAGTATAATATAAAAAATATTATATAACTAGCATATATTTAATAGGAGTAATAGCTTATATAATTACCTTTTTTATTTTATAATTATTAAAAATAGGCTAATAAGTATCTTACTTAATTTATAGTTTAGCCTTATAAACTTAATATTTTTTATATAAAGTATAATATAATTATTAACTTTAAAGCTTATTTTTTATACTTCTTTTTATATTATATAGTTATTACCTTTTTTAATTTTTATAATTACTTTTTTAATTTTACGCGGATTTTTTTAAATTTTATAGCTTTTTAAAGTTTAATATTTAATATATACTTTAGTCTTTTAATATTAATATATATAGTAGCTTTTAGGTTTATAAAAGCCTTAATAAATATATAATTTATAAATTATTTATACATGTTATTATTTATAAATTATGCTATTTTAATTTAGCATGGCTAATTATTTTAATATTAATTAATATAGGCGCGAAGATAGTGCTTAAAAACTTAATTTTATTTTTTAATTTAGCTATTTATTTATAGGTAATATATAATAAATAGTTTTTATTTTATGCCTAGGCAGTGGCTTAGCATGGCCTAAAATATATTAATAAAAAGACTTTTGTAATTACTAACCATGTTTTTTAGTATATTAATAAAGTAAAAAATATTATTTATAAAAGTATTTATAAGTTATTTTATATTAATACTTTTTAAGCAAGGAATATATTATATAAATTTAGTATATATTTTAATTATTACCAGGACAGTGTTATACACACACTTATTATATTTTATAAATAGTAATTTAATAATAAAATTTATACTAATTTATTTTACGGGCGCTTTTAATAAATTTAATAATTTTAAAAGTTTATATAGCTTATGCCTGTAAACCATAATTTATTAATATTTATTATATTTTTTAACATCCCTTTTAATATATTTAGTTATGTTTAGCTAATAATACCTTTATAAAATATTTATAATAATTATATTAACGCCTTGGTGTTTACCTTAGGGTTTATTATAATTTATTTTTATAATTTTTTTATATAGTGCCACTAACTTTAGTATATAAACTTAGTTTTTAAAATATAATAAATTATTATTTACTACTTTTTAATACTTAAAATTTTTTATATATTTTAAATTTACAAGATTGCCCTTTATTTTTTTAAACTTTTTATTATAATTTTAGGCTACTTATAGTAATTTTTTAATACTTAGTTATAATTTATTTATATACTAGTTTTTATTAATTATAGCTACTTGCATATTAATTTATAACTTAAATTTAGGGTATAATAGCATTTAATTATTTAATTATTTTTATAATTTATAAAAAATTATCCCGCCTGCGGCTTTTTTCTTCCCTTTTTTAAAAATATAATTTACTTTTTTATTTAAAATATTTACCGGGTTTTTTGCCCCTGGATAGTACTTAATAATAAAGTTAAAAGTTATAAATTTTTTAGCTTATCACGCTTGCCTTCGCGTTAGGTTTTTAGTTATTATAAATTATTATAAATTATTATAGTTTATAAGTACCTTAATAAGAAATTTATTATTTTTAAAATAATATTTTTAAACTTAAAAGCATTTTATAATTACAAGCATTTTAAAGTTATAGGTTTTATAATAAGTTTTTATATTTTTTAACTTATAAAATTAAAAAGTAACTAGGTGCTATTATATATTTTTTATTAATTAAAATAGTACTTTAATAATAACATAGCCCAAGGTATTAATTTATAACTATATATATAATTTTAAATTAAAGTATTTTAATAAGGGCTACTTCGTGAACTTAAGGTATAATATATTAAATACTTTTAATATTTTTTTAATAGGTATTTTATAACCGTGTTAATTTTTATAAGGTTAAATAATATTACTATAACTTAACTATAATTTTTAATAAACCTTTGGTAAAAGCCGTAAAATCCTAAAAAAAATATTACTTTTTTTATATTTTTTAGTATTAGCTACTTTATAATAATTTAACCCCTTTTTAGTTTTATTTTAATTTTATTAATAGTTATAATAAAGCCCAAAAAGTTAATTTTTTTAATATAAAATAAGTATTTACTAACTTTTATATATACCTTAAAATTATGTAGTTTTTTAAGGACTATTTACACATGTTATTTATATTTTTTTTTTATTTTTTAAAAAAATAATAATATTATTTAAGTAAGTAATATAAATTATATTAATTAGCCTAGCTAGGGCATGGTTTATATAAAATTAAAATATTACTAGTATATTTACTAGTTTAAAAAGCATAACTTAGTATTTATAAAGCTTAAAGTATATTTTAAATACTATTTTTTACTTATTTTTTTTATAAATTTAAAGCTTATAATATATATCGCGCAGATTAAGCTATATAAAAATTTTTTTTATTTTTAAATAATTAAAAGTCGCGTTAAGTAATAATAAAGGGTATATATTTTTAATTATAATAATATTTAGGCCTTGGTAGTTAATATAAAAATATAGGCTATTATTTTTTTTTAATATAAATAATATTAAAGCTCCCGCAGGGCTTTTTAATAAATATATTTAATTTTTTTAGGGCTTTTTTAATATATTTATGTAAAACCTTAAGCTTTTTTAAAAATAATAAATAAATATACTTACTTAAAGGCTTAGTACTAGGTTATAACTTAATTATATAATTATATAAGTAATAAAACATAAAAATATTTACCTTTACTTTAAAAAATATATTTACATATTTGCGGTATTATTTAGGTAATAAGATTTTTTTAACCTTTACCTTATTAAGGTATATTATAACATAGTTTTTTTATTTAAAAATTTATACTAAAAGCACTTTAATTTTTATAATAATTTTTATAGTATATTTTTATGCTATTATTATATATTATAAGTATTTAAAATTATACTTTACTTTTTAACTATATATTTAATTACTAGTATACTAGTTTAAAATAAGTATTATAATTAAAAGCCACGGGAACCCTAAAATTATATTATAATTATTAATATTAATAACTTTAAAGTTTTATTAATAATATTATATATTATATGCAAGTAGTAGTAGTAGTAGTGATATTTAACGCCTCGGGGGTACTAAGGCTGGTTTAACACCCTTTTCTAACCTCCCTTGGGGTATGGAGGCGGGCTAACACTAGGATAAATATAAATATAGGCTAAAGTTCCCCTAATTTTAAGTTCCCTTAATAATATTTATTACCTAAATAGCCACTTGTAAAATTCTTGTGGGTTATTATATATAATTATCCTAATATATAGCCACTTATACTATTTATTAAGGCTTGGGGGAACATAGATTTTAAGGCCTTAAAGGCGCGGAGGTTATATTTTTCTAACTAAGGAAGATTGGTGGTTTAAGGCTAACTTAGGGCTTAGGGTAGTAAGTAAAAAGGCGCGGAGGTATAAAAGCCCCTAGGGGGGGGCTAGAGGTCGTGGCTCCAGGGGAGCGTAAAAATCAAGGCCTCTTTTATATAAAAAGGCTAAATTTCAACGTGGGAGTTATGGTAGGAGTGGGATTTAAACCCACGGCCCTGAATTTAAGGCCCCTGTGACCGCCCACTCGGCCACTCCCACCATATATTATATGCAAAATCTCTAGTATAAACTATAAATATATATTTTTTATAAAATATTACTATATGGCTATTAATTATATGTATTTTATAAGCTAATTTTTTATTTTATATAAGGTAAGACTTTACCTAGTGGTAGTTTATAAAATTTACTTTTACTTTAAAGTTAATAAAAACTTTTATATATTATTATTTTTTATTTTTTTTTTTATTTTTACCTAAATTACCCAGGCCCGTGGCGTATTTTTTTATTTTATATAAATTTTTAAAGCTTACACCACGCAAAGCTTTAAGATTTTATATTTTTTATATTATTAAATTTATTTAAGGGTTATTATTATAAAAGTACTTTTTTTTTAACCTTCGCCCGGTAACTAGTAATATTATTTAAAATACCTAGGGTAATTATAATTTAGGTATTTACTTAGGTATAGCTTTTTTATAAATAAGTAATTATTTAAATTACTAGGTTATTTTATGCTAGTATTTGCTTTTACGCCTTTTTTAAAGGTAAATAATACTTTAACTTTTATTACTAATAACTTAGTATATATTTAGTTTAGGAATTCTTATTTTTTTTTATAATAATTTTTTTTTATTTATATATATTATTTTTAATACTAGTTAAATATAACATATAGTTTTTATAGCGTTTTAGTTCTTGGTATTTATAAATAAAAAATTTTTTTTATATATTTTTTAAGATTTTTTAATATAGGTGCCCTTTGCGCTGGTTATTCTTATATTTATAAGGTAAGTATTTCTTAATTTAATTTAGTAATTATATAAATTGCCTAATAATTTATTATAGTTATTATTTTATATTACTTTATTTAATAAGTAAATTATTAACAAGCATGGTTTTATTATTAATTATTTTAACTAGTATATTAAGAAATTCTTTTTAGGTAAACGCAGGTTTTACCTTATAAATATTAAACTATTTATATTAATAGTTTTTTACTAAAAATCTAATAAATTAAGATATTTTATAACTATTATTAAAATAATAAGTTAAAAAGATTTTAAAGTATATTTTTATATTTAATTTTTAATTATTAAATTCCTTAATATTATTTACTTAGTATAGTTTTATAAATAATAATTTTTTTAAAAAAAAWTTTTTAGGGCGCGCAGTTACTACTATAATTAATTTTATAATAATTTTTTAAAGTTTATAAGGGTGTTAAAGTCTATTTAGCAGGGAATTATTAATTACTTAATAAATTAAATAAGGGTATTATATATTTATTAATTAGCTTTAGTTATTATAATTTACTAGCATGCCTTTTTAATTTAAGTATAAATTTATTAATATTTTTTTTATAATATTCTTATTCCTGTAATTTTTTTTTTTACTAAAATTATATTTAGTATTACCTATAGTTTTTTAATAATTTTTTTATTATTTTTATTTTTATATTTTAAAGTAAGTACTTTATATTTTAATATCCCTTATATAATTTAATTTTTATTTATAAGGGTGCCCTAAGGTTTTTTTAGTTAAAAGTTTATAAATTTTTTTTTAGGTATATTAGTTAATTATTAAGTTAAAATTTATAATTACTTTTTTAAAGCTTTATTTATTAACCCCTAAAATTAAGTTTACTACTTAGCTATTATATAAAATAAGTTTTTTTTTAAAAAAAAAAGTAATTAAAACTATAAGGCGCCTTTATATATTATACTAAGTTTAAAAAAATATAAATTACTATAATAAAAAAGTGTTATATATTTATAATAAAAATTAATTACTAATTTTTTAAGTTAAAGTTTTAAGTTAAACTTAGTATTTTATATATTATATAACTAACTACCGCCTTAGCGCGCGGTTAAATTAGCGCTAAAGTTTTTTTATTAAGTAGCCTCAGGCCGCCGGATTGCGTTATTACAACACTGCGCAGTTGTAACACCATAGCGGTGATAACACTTTATTTATTTACCTTTAGCTTTTTTATGGCGTGCTTTTAAAAAAATTTTTAAAATAAAAACCTTTTAATTTTAGCCTAGAGCTAGGTATTAGTATTAACCTAGGTATATATATTTTAGTACTAGTAGGTATTATAATAATATATATTATTAAGTTTTTTTTTTTAAATAAATAAACTAATTTTTTATTTTTACACCTAGGGGCTACTAGGTAATTATTATATTTTATTAATTAAGGGCCCAGGTAGTTTATATAATATATAAGGTTTTTATAATTTAGGCTAATAAAACCTAAGTAGTTTATAATTATTATATTATATTATATATAATATATTATATAATTATATTACACTAGGTAATAGTATTTTTAGTAGCTAGAATTATATTAAAAAACTAGTTAATATTTTTTAATAAGTTAATAATACTTGCTTTAATTAAATAAAGTAAAAATCTTGGGCTGCTTTAAAAAAAATACTATTTAAGTAATATATTTAATATTAAGGTTAGGCGTATATTTTAAAAAAGTAAGCCTAACTAGCTTTAATTTAGTTTAGGCTATAATTTTATTTTAAATTAGCTTAGTAATATTTATTTTATTATTATTATATACTAGGATAATATTAGGCACTTCTTATACTATATAATTATATTATTTTTAAAAAAAATAAATATTAATAATACCTAGGGTATAATAAATTATATTAATTACTTTATTAATTACTAAAAGGTTTTTAATAAAAAAATTATTAAAAATAATAGCCTAGCCCCTGTGGGTAGTATTAATTTTAAAAATAATTATAATTATAATTAAGCCTAGCATGTATTTAATAAGGGCTTGTTAAATAATATATATCTTTAGGCATGCTATTAACTTATTATTAAAAAGGGTAATTAATACCTTATAATTATTATATATTATTAAGGCCATGGTAAAGCTATTATATATTAATTAAATTATTAAAATACTTAAAAGGGGCACCTTACCTAAAATAGTATTAATTAAAATAAAAAAATTTACTTTAAAAGGGGTGGGTTAAGCCCTTAAATTTTTAAAAATTAAATTTATTTTTTTAGGTAATAATCTTACTAAAAGTTATTATAATAATAAGCTAATTATATATATATAAAAAAATATAATTAATATTATTAATATTAGTATAGCCTTTTAAAAAAATAAAGTATATAAATTTATTATAAATATTATAGGTAAAGGCTTTTTAATTTTAAGTTTTTTACTTAATTATAAAATTGTTAATAATAATTATAAAACTTATAAAAACTTTATATTTAATACATGCCTAGTGCTTTTACTTATTAAGCTAATTATAAAAGGTTTTTATAACTAGGCTAGGCTAAAAAGTTAATATATTATTACCTTTAATAATAAAAAAAAATAGGCTTACTAGGGCCCTTTTTTTTACCTTTTTATAATATAAAGGTTAAAAAAATAAAAGGTTTTATAGCCGCGTGAAGTTAGTTAAGTTAATACTTATAAACTAATTAAAAATACACGCCTTAATTTTAGCTATCACACCGCGGGAAGTGGTAAAAAAAAAAAGTTAAAAATAAAATTAAAATAATAAAAATATATATTTATAATAATTTTAAAATATTTAAAGCCCTTATTTAAAGGTACCCCTAGATCGCTAGGAGTTGTAAAGGTGTTTGCCTGGATGGGAAGTGGAATGGGGAGGGATAAAAGAGAAGAAGGGTAAGAATGGGGATAAGATATCAGTGATACAACGCTAGTTCAGCGGGAGTTAATGGGATGCGATGGAAGTTAAATAGGTACCTAGCCGGCGAGAGGAAAGTCAAGGGGCGGATAGTTCCAGCGCGAAGGATGAACGGCGTCGTTTAGCCGACCACTCTGCTCACCCAGTCTCGCGACTTCAGGGCGGCAGTGCCCAGCTACTAGGGTATAACCCCAAGGGCCATGGTCTTGCGGAGGTCTGTAGATCTTTCAAGGTAGCTAGGTACATCAGTGAATGGTGATCCGTGCGCTCCGCTTCGTGCGGATTCTATGGGGGTACTATTCCCTCTTTTGTTCCTTGCATTTTATGTAGAGGAGGTTATGTTGGATGTAGCTACCATAACGACATCGTAAACTGAAGTACAGGTTGTTAGGAATGCATCTGAAGCAGCCCGGTCTCTCGAAGCCGTTAAGTTTCTTACTCGAGTGTTGGCATTGTAGAGCAACCAAGGACACGTCAGGTTTTCACTTGCCTTCCACCGAGTCAGAAAAAGGTTCTTTGCCGTGCCTTTTGAGGATTGGTGTCTGATTTGTTTGTTTCAATGTATAATGCAGGGCTCAAGAGCGGGAATGTATCTCGGCTTGTGTTGGCGACTTGCCAGATCCCTACCTAAGCAGGGTGAATTGGAAGCACTGCCAGGGTGACCTCTGAAGAAATCCATGTAAACCGTATCTTATCAGAGGTCGCAAGCTGTGGGCTTCGATAACTTGGTGAGAAGTGTGGGAGCAAATCTACCTACCATGGGTGGTGAACTGAGGTGTTCTTTATTGAGTTAGGGCTAAGTACAGTCACTGTAGAGTGCATGCAACATGTGAGAACTTTAAAGCCATACTATTATACAAGAGAGTGTTAGACCTTATATCTCTTCTGACATTCATATAGTAATTGTAATAGTCAGCTCTAAGTTTGCTGCGTGTTGCTACCGGCAGCAAGTATAGTAATCCAGGTGGAAAATGAATCACTTATTCATCACAGGGCTGATATTGAACCTATATAAACAGCCAGACACAGTAGACAGCCATCCATAGATTCCATGGGGTCTATCCTCTTTAACTCTCATTCACTATTCTTCTTACTGAACACCAACCCTTGACACTTCCAAACACCCTCCAGCACTCCTCCAATTCGAGTATATATACTTCTTCCCTCAACCCGCATCATCTCTCAGCTTCCTATCTTCTCCATCTCTCCAACATCCTTCTCCTCTTCATCTTCCATCAACCTACCTTACTTCCAATCTCCTTACAATCCTCATCACCACCATCACCACAATCAAAATGATCACCAAGTCCCTTTTCGAAAAAACCCGCTTCCCGCCCTACACCAACCTCCCCATGAAACTCGCCAGCCGCGTCCCCGTCTTCAAGCGTCTCTTCTCGCCCACCAGCACAATCCTCGACCGCTACTGCTTCATCGCCGAGATCCTGGATGTCGAGTCCCGCTCCTCAGGCCCCTACCACACCATCCTCAAAGCCCGCGACTACGACGACACAACCGTGACAATCGCCTGCTCGTTCCCCAAACAGGAACCGATGGGGCTGTCTGCGCACCAGGCTCTGCTGTCGGCACACGAGGTTCTGCCTGACGACCAGGTTCCGCGTAGGGGCATGTGTGTGTTTATCCTGAATGCGCAGACTCAGAAGATTCAGCTGGAGGCTGCTACGGCCGAGGGAGATGGCGCAGGCAATGAAGTGGACGATGAGGTTGTCGGGATTGTACTCGAGGACGTGACACGTTTGAAGGTATGTCCATCCGTCGGCGTCTACCCAAGCCAAAGAGTTGGGAATACGTGCCTCACATTTGACAACCTGCCTAGATCCTCGGGGTAAACCTCAAGACGCTGATCGCGCTGAACAACACCATCTGCGAATTCACCTCGGACCGCGGCGGCCAACGCTGCTTTGGATGCAGGCAGCGTCGCGCCCCGGGCTCGCTCGATCTGTGTGAGTCTTGTGGCTTTATTGGCTTCTGCGCTGATAATCCGGTATGCCTCTACCTCCACCTCCACCTGCACCTCTAGCTCCAGCTCCAGCTTTGAGTCCTTCCCCGGTCTTACCATAAGTAGCCACCAGCTAACCATTCCCCACACGCAGGACTGCGAACGTAAAGGCCGCGGCGAGCAGCGCCACGACGGGCACTGCCAGGTCCTCGAGGACCGGGATATGGGCCGACTGCTTAGGGGCGAGTGGGATGACCTGGACTGTTTTGAGTGGGTTGTTTTTCGTTTGCCTGGAGACCAGGATATTTATCTTTAGGTGCCTGCAGTCACTGCCCGTTGAGTTGGTGAAGCCATCTAGCATGTACCATACCATATCTGGTGTTTGTTTAGTGTATGAGAAAACAGCATTTTGAGTCTTTGAACTTCACGCCCGGATCTAGGCGTCTGCTACCGATTCGACAGAGGAGGCGATCTATACGTGTAACATCCATGGATTTATACCTACATTCAGGACTACCCTGACTAGCCCTGGAGATAATCCCGTGCGCAAGACAAAGTGCTTTGGATGCTCAGGAAGTATCCGGAGTATGAATGCAGGAAGAAGGTGATTGAAAATGTATCTATACGTAAGGCATGATGATATGATATCCAATCATTGTAACTGATCTCGCTCCCTCGCCGCCGCGAACTCATACCGCGGTGATCTCGCCTCGACCTCCGTGGGCTCGCCAGGCGATGGCTCTGCTCATCCGATTCCACTCCTCCAGCCTAATCCCTGTAATGTCACAACAGCAGTAACAACAAAAATCATCACAAACACCGTGATAATATATTATCAAAGGCTTGATTCCCCACGCGAGATTGGAGACGGCACAACCTGCGCAACGGTCGAGTTCACGTTCCCCAGTGTTGATCATAGCTCGCTTAGCAGGAGACAGTTTCGAAGCCCGTTTTGCAGCGTTGGTCGAAGCTTACGCCCTTGCTGCGCGGTGTCCGTATACGAGACGCAGCGGTCCATATACCCATTAAGACTATCGTCGTGCGCGACGGTAATGTTAACCGGCCCGGTGCGGTCCTCGTATCATCTAGGGTTATCTCGAAGGCCGTCCTCTTTGCAATAGCGCCAGTATGAGGGGCAGCGGCGGGCGTATAGTTCAGTTTGGCCGGCGGGCGTCTTTAGTCTCTGACAGTCAGTCAACTCGCATGCTTTACAAGGTTCGCCTACCGTAGGAGGCCGGGGCTGCCATTATTGTACTTGATGTAGCGGTCTTCCCACCCTTGGACCATAGGAGCTGGACGTTGTTGTTAGTGGAATGTAGCCGTTGATATTGGGAAGAATTGTCTGCTGAAGAGAAAGATCGACCGGATGCTAGGGTAAGTTATCCATGTTGGCCTCGTGATGTTCAAACAAGCCACCCCCGTCACGGTTCGTCTGGGCAGCTCTTAGCATGCGGTACCATCTCTCTACAAATATCAGGCTTAACAGGACCCAATTCAGCAATGTCCATCTACATCAGGGCAGTTGGCCCTTCCGTGTCTGGGAATCGCCGAATAGTTGAGATTAAACTTAACCACACTGATCTATGAACGGGTGCAATCCATGTAGCGGTACTGGATTCGCCCTTGTTGGCTCCACTGAGGCAGTTACAGCTGGAGCTGGAGTATAGCCCCAGCATTAGCTTGACATTTGGAGTCGTTGAAATTAGTAGAGACCAAGGTACATCTGCTTCTCCCCTGGATGCCACTGCCAGCCAAGTCGTGCTTTCGCAATTCGTGCGTTTTGGCTGGAGTGGTAGTCCAATGTTCCAGGTTGAGTGTGAACGGGCAGTCCTAGTTCTGTTCTCCTTGGCCCATTCACTTCAACAGCACTCCAGATCTCCTCAGGATCTGCCTTCACTGCTGCCATTAATATGCCCTTCACCTGAACGTCCAGTACACTCCCGGTCTCCTCCCATCTCAAGATAAAAACCCCTGGACCACCCACCGTAGAGACCCCATCAACCTCTCCGATCTCCATTCTCATCATCCTCATCACCCTTCCATCCCACCAAAGTCCAATCCTGTCCGATTATTCCAATCATGTCGACCCTCCGCATCAAGCCAAGCATGGAGTCCTCCTCCACCCCCTCAGACACCGAGATGACCGGCAACGCCCCAGCTCCAGCTCCAGCTCCTGCTGCAATCCCCACTGACGAAGACACCACCACCACCGAATTCCACTCCTGCTTCGCCGGCGAGATCATCCACGTCCAATCGCTCAAGAACTTCAACGCCACCCTCCTCGTCACAGACAACGCCAGCCGTACCTACCGCGTAACCTTCCCCCTGCCGACCCACATCCCCGACACCGGCCGCGGCGCCGACCCCCTCCCGTTCCTGAAGCGCGGGCTCGCGATCCTAGTCGCTGGCGCCGTTGATCGCGAGCTGGATGGGGACGTGGACGTGGACGTGGAGCGCGAGATTGAAGTGCCGGATTGGCGACGTGTCAAGGTATGTATATGTATACATCATATGCATTCGTTATTGTGGTAGTAAGCCCGAGGTAGAATGATGTCAGTGCTAACGATGGCTGGGCTTAGATCCTCCCCTTCCGCCTCGCCCACCTCACCTATCTCTCCGTGACCTTCGTCGAAATGACAGGCGGGTACGGGAAGCGCGAGCGCATGTGCTGCTCCTGCGGGATTCTCCAGCGCGGGATGCAGCGGTGCCCGCACTGCAAGACGTACTACTTCTGTAGCCGGGTATGTTATCTCTCTGTCTCCTCTACCCCTCATACAATAAAAGGATGCTAACCGTCTTGTGTCAGAAGTGCCAGGACACCGCGATCGAAGAAGGCCACCGGTACGACTGCAAGGTGATGCGCGATCCCGACATGCTGGCTTACTTCCGCGACGAGTGTGAGAGCCTCGAGGACCATCGGTTCCAGTCTATGGCGTTGCATACGGAGATGCGTCTGGAGGAGTACTCTGACATTAACATTGCCATGTTCAATGTTGAGGACTGGGCTGAGATGGATGCGTTTTATGGCCTGAGTGAGTGGACTGGGCATCACTAAGCCTAAGCATTCCGTTTGTTATGGTGTTCTGTTCCAGCTATCAGTATGTTTTTCATGTCGTTTTATGAACAGTATCTATGGCCTGCGTGAGTGGACTGGGTAGCCTCCATTTGTTAGGATGCTCTGTTCCAGCTAGCCTCTCTTGTCGTTTTATGAAGATTTAGTATGGTCGTTTCAATCAACCTTTCTGGCAACGCGCATTGTGGTTCCCATGGACCATCTGTATCTTTCATAGTGAAAGGTTATCTCTAGAGCCAGCTACCATAGGTTTTCCCCTTATTCGCCTCTCAGTAGATAAAGCCCAGTCAACAAACCTCCGTCAGCAAGTGTTTACCGTCCGCACATCAACAAAGCCCGACATCATCCCCGCCGTATCCTCCATCGCCCTGGGTCTCTCTGAGAATCAACATACTCAACATCTTCCCAACCATCAGCACCGCTCAGCAATACCCTAGGAAGTCAACTCCGCATCTATTCTTGTACCAGCATTCGGCATTCAGATCATCTCCACACTCAGTCCAACCCACCTACCATAAAAAAGCCGCCCGCCACTATTAAAACGAGCACCATGCTGGAAGACCTCCACGACGAATATCTCTTCCCCATCTTCGAAAACCTCGCTGAGCTCCCCTTCCCGGCGTCCTCAACCTCCTCGAACCCGGACTCCACGCAATCAGATCCAGATCCCACAGCAACAGCAGAATGGTGCGTCGTCGCCGGAATAGACCATGTCGTCCAGCTAGCGGACGGGTCCACGAGCCTCACAATCGGCGATGAAACGAGAGATCAGGCGCAGGTTATCCTTAACCCGGACGGGGAGTCTTCCGACGCAAATGCCGATGCCGATGCAAGGCGCTGGATCTCAGAGCTACACACGCTTCGCCCGGAAGATGAGTTGACTATCCTCCTGCTGGGCGCGCGGAAGGAAACCCTTGATTGTGGGAAGATCAGGGTGCATGTAGCGGATTTGCGATGCGTCAAGGTATGCTTGTTTGATTTCTTTTGTCATCCCTGGACTTAGCTGGATGCCGCTAACTCCTGGTTGATATTCCTCCAGGTCCTTCGCATCGGCCTCTTCTACCTCTTCGAGCTTACGGACGAACTGCGGAGATATACCGATATGTGCTATGGGTGTGGAGAAGAAGACGGACGACCGATGCATTGGTGTCCGGGGTGTAAGATGGCTTTATTCCACAATCGGGTATGTTTCGCTTCTGCCCCGGTCTTTGATATGACATGTGGATTGGGCACCGTTGACGAAGTTCCAGAAGTGCCAGAAGAATGTAGATCATCTACATCGCGACAATTGCAGGCTACTGAGGGATGTAGACCTGCAGACTCTGCTCCGTGAGTTTCCGGATGATTATCAGCATTTCCAGGCGCCGGGGTTGAATGTTCTGGAGACTTGGTCTGAGGATGAAACTGAAGATGAGGATGAGGATGAAGATGAGGATGATGATAAGGATGAAGATGAGGATGATGATGAGGATAAAGATCAGGATGAAGATGAGGATGAAGAGGAAGATGAAGATGAGGATGAGGATGAGGATAAAGATGAAGATGACGATGAAGATGAGGATGAGGATAAAGATGAGGATGAGGATGATGAGGAGGATGAAGATGAAGATGAAGATGAAGATGAAGATGAAGAGAAGCAGCATAATTATGCATAGAGCTATGTATCTTATGCAGCGAACAAAGTCTTGGCAGGGACCGATCTCGTCGTGCGTGAATCAAAAGCAAACGAGCAAAAGCCTTTTCAAGGGTGAACACAACCACTCCATCCCCCTCTTCCACGTAACATTACCCCAATCCCTTGCCGAAATGAGCCTCTCAGCGCTCCCCGTCGAGATAATCTCAAATATCCTAACATACACATCCCCATTAACGCGAGAACCCTCGGATAGCGTTCGAAGGCCCGCTGTCGTGGCTTTCTTCCGGCTAAGACTGGTGTGCAGTGAGTGGAGCCATTCAAGTCAACTACAGCTCCAACTAACCAACGATAATCCAGGACTCTACGACAGGCTGATTGTCGACTACTTCCTGACAACACCAGATCTGTACCTGGAGTTTATCAACCCCTCCGCTGACCATCTGGGCCTCGACCCTACGCCCGCGGGCAAAATGGCCATGGGCCATCGGCTGCTGCTTCGCCAGATCGAGCGCGCGCAGCCGGTGGCCGGAAAATGCTGCTCGAAATCCTCACTTCTGAAGGAGATCGTCGCGACGGTAAATACCGCTGTTGTGTGTCTGTCTGGCGAGGACGGTACGGATCCTGCCGAGCTCCGCAGACTTTATACGCACGGCCTCGTCTCTGCGATTGTCGATATGGCGCGGCCAGAAATGCCGTTGATGGATATCGTCAAAGACGAGGAGTGCTGGGTTTTCGATGAGACGGACCGGACTTTCTGGGCTATCCATGATCCCAGCCAGCAGGACTTTCTTGACATGGCGTTGACGGTCGCGGCGACTTTGGGCCGGCTGCGGGATATGAAGGTCTTGATGCGAAAGGGTGCTCGGATTCTGAGTGAGGAGCCTGATGACGAGGACGACGAATGGCCCAATGGGCCGTGGGTGCCCGCGGCCCTCCACGGGGCGGCTATTGGCGGACATGTCGAGGTGATGAAGTTCTTAGTCGAGGGATGTGGGCTCAGCGCGGATTTAAGCAGCTATAATACGGGCGAGAGAGCGTTGCATTACGCCGCTAGGGGCGGGCACGCGGATGCTGTGGGTTACTTGCTGGGCCTTGGTGCGAAGCCGGATGTGCCCAACGATGCTGGACAGTCGCCTTTGTGTATTGCTGCTGGGCTCGGGCATGGCGATATCGCTAAGAAGCTTTTGCATCTGGGCTTCGACGACGAAGAGGCTGCGAAAAGGGCACTGGAGGATCTGAAAGCAGCGAAAGACCAGCCACCTCGATGGAAACCCGAGAACTGGCTTTCTCGGTACGAAAGCACCGGGTTCGTCGACGTCAACGGGCAGGATGGCCGCGACAGAACGGCGCTGACTATAGCGGTCGAGAGAGAGCAGCTAGCTTGTGTCGAGGCGATCCTGTCGAGAGCGGATCTGGATGTCAACTGCCGGAGTCCTCGGCACTACAATCAGACCCCTCTCGCCATGGCAGCGTGCTTTGGCCGAGAAGATATGTTTGATCTTCTGTGGGCTCACCCAGACATCGACACCTTGGTCAGAGACCACGGCGGATATGACGTGCTGATCTATGCTGCACAAGGCGGGAACGAAAACATCGTCAAGAAGATCCTTCAAAGCCACCCCCGCAAGATTTCCTGTCGAGGCAGGGACGGATCTACGGCGCTGATGTGGGCTGCAGCGCGCGGGCACGATTCAGTTGTGAAACTTCTCATGGCACATGACGGCATCGATGTCAATGCTTCAACAGAAGAATTACATGTCCTCATTGAGAATTCTGACCCGAACAACCGCCAATACAATGAGTCAGCTGAGCGTGTGGCGGCGCAGGATGGGCGTATTTTTGCATGGGAGAATGACAGGCTGGCGATCCTGTTTGGACACAATGCCTTGGATGCGGCAGCGCGCGCTGGCCGTGAGAGCACTGTGAAGCTGCTACTGGAAGATCCGCGTGTTGATAGATTCATGGCTGATCGGTCCCAACGGATACCGCTGATCAACGCGGCCATCGCCGGCGAATTGGGCGTGGTGAGGGTGTTTCTGGCCCGCGATGGAGAAGACGTGAATTGGTGCGACCACTGTGGTGAGACTGCCATTACAAATGCAGCTGCAGAAGGGCATCGTGCGGTAGTTGAGTCCTTGCTGCAGTATCCTGGCATCGATATCCGGGACATGCTCGCTGCCGCCGCAAGCGGGGGTCATGAGGATATAGTGAAATGGCTGATCGAGTCGAGCATTGTTACTGACCGGTCTGAGATAGAAGAGGCTATGTATTCCTCGCAACACGCGGGCCATCAAGCAATCTACTCATATCTGTCAAAGTACTGGAAAAGGATGGCACCGCCACGGGACAGACACTGGTTTGCATAATGCTGTGCAGGCTTATGTATTTATGCAGCTTGGCAACCCGCCCGATCGTCGCCCCCGTCAGGCTTTTCACCACCACCTTTCCATCAATCGTCTCAGCAAAATGGCCCTTCCCACCCTCCCCCCCGAGCTCATATTCCAGATAGTATCTGAAGCGACTCCGTTCGAAGGGTGGGGACGGTATTGGCCCTTGACGCGTTCCGTGATCGATGTCAAGAATTTTCTGGCGCTGAGGCTAGTTTGCAGTGTGTCCACCTCTGAATAAGATCCACTTATGTACCTACTGACCCTGGCGTCCAGAGGAGTTCAACAACATCGTCCTCGACTATTTCTTTGAAGATACCATTCTCCTCGAGGAATTTGACAACGCATGTCTTCAGCGATGTGACCCGCCCACGCCAGGGGCTGTTCAGATGTGTCGTTGTTTGCTCCTTCGGCATCTAGAGCGAACTTCAGAGAAAAACGACAATGCAGTTTCAATCGCTTTTCGGTCGCAGCTTCGCAGGGTCGTGGACACTGCGGTGGATGCGTTGCATGGCAGCAACGGTAACGCCGACGTTGGCGAGCTCCGCGAAATATACACTCAGGGCCTCGCAACAGCAGTGATCGGGTTCTCAGGGTGCTCTAGGCCGATGGACGCTGTAGCCGGAGCAAGGCGCGCGGACGAGGAGGACGAGGTGGACGAGGAGGGGATGCCAGTCTCGCGGCGAGAACCCAATCAACAGGATCTCCTGAACATGGCACTGACGACAGCCGCGACGTTGGGTCGCCTAGAAGACATGGAAGTGCTCATCGAGAAAGGCGCTGACTCGAAATTCGAGGGACAGGGGAGATGGGTTGGTTCGGCGCTTCACGGCGCAGCGATTGGCGGCCAGGTTGAAGCGATGGACATGGTCATGGGCCACACTCGTAATGCAGATCGAGAGAGCGTCTTCTCGGGAAACACGCCTCTGCATTACGCTGCAATGTATGGAAACTTGGAGGTGGTGCATTGGTTACTGGGGTTTTGCCGCGAGCCGGACGAGACGAACGAGGACGAGCAAACGCCTTTATTCTTCGCCGCCAGTTGCGGGCATGCCGAGGTCGTGAAGGAGTTTTTTGATAATGACTATACCATGCTCAAGGCGGGCCAGGCGGATATGCTTGACTTGATGGACTGTGCCAGTTCTGATGATGACAACTCGGACGATGACGACTCGAGCGTTCGCAACATAGATGGGCTTACCATAATCGACATCGAGGCGGATGATTACCGGGGACGCACTCCCATGATGATGGCCGTGCAGCGGGGCTATGCAGATGTCGTCAACCAGCTGATGTGGAGAGCGGACGTGAAGATCAACCGTTGCAATGACGAAGAGTACGACATGAGCCTGCTGGCGACCGCCGCCTCGAAAGGCTACGAACAGATCTTCCGCCTCCTGCTACAACACCCTGAGATAGCCAGAGACATCAAGGACAGCAGCGGTAACGGGATCCTCAAACACGCGGCTGTAGGCGGAAACGAAAGCATCGTCAGGGAAGTGCTGACATGGCACGACGTGGATGTCAACGCGCGAGGTGACGATGACTCGACCCCAATCATGTGGGCTGCATTGTACGGCCACGAGTGCGTCGTCAAACTGTTGATTGATCATGGCGCCAGCGTGGACCTCCGCTCAAGCCAGCTGCATCTCCAGCTGATGAGATTCTATCAGTCCGAATTCGCGACAGAGGAGCGTCCAATTCCAAGCCTCCAACTCGCCAGGGCCATGACGGGGAGGACGACAGTGCTGGTCGGTGCATCCGCGCTTGACGCCGCAGCGCACGGCGGCCACGAAGGGACGGTAGGACTGTTGATATCGCAGCCCGACATTGAACTCGACCAGCGGGACCTGGACGAACGGACGCCGCTTGCCAACGCGGCGCTTACTGAACATGCGGGCGTTGTCAAGCTACTGCTGGCTAGGCGCGATGCGGTCGATCCTGAAGCCCAAGACAAAGACGGCTGCACGCCGTTAATGCTTGGGGCCCGAGGCGGCGACGTGGGTGTCATCAGAGCTCTTTTGCAGGATCCTCGTGTGGATGTCAACCGGACTGATAATAAAGGCTGGACGGCGTTGGCCCATGCCGCCAACCTGAATAAGCAAGATGCTATGAAGCTGCTGGTGGAATTGGCCAAGTTCAAGGGGGAGATTCGAACTGCTATAGCAGCTTCTAAGGAGCGTGGATGGCCAAAAATAGAGTCATTCCTAAGTCCATATTTGCAGAGATTGCCGGAGGAGTAACAAATCGAAGACGGCCAGATGTTCGTTACATGGATCTGTTATGAGGAACTGCTGCCCGAGCTTTCGGGCGTGGGTGGATGGATGAGGTGATAGAGAGAGCCCATCCTCCCATCAGGAAGGAACTAACAATCGTGCCTCCTTTTTATGCACTCGCTCTGACTTGTCCCAATAAACAACGCTGAATAGCCTACTCATGCTCTGCTAGTATTAGCAGTACTTCACAAGCCCAGTAAGGCCGAGGTATAGTAAAAGACATGTTCGTTTGTACCAAAGCTACCTACCTAATGTAAGACTGCCCAACCACCCTCAGCCCACGGAAACACGAAGTACACATGAAGAAGCTATATGCAGCCCGCAAACCACGCCCCTGTAACTCCGAGAACCCCACCAACCACCGCCCCAAAAACAGCCATATTCCGAACCGCCCTGGCACGATACGCCTCCGTGGTCCTCGCAATCCTCTCCCTCCACG
Source organism: Aspergillus mulundensis (assembly GCF_003369625.1). Lineage (NCBI taxonomy): Eukaryota > Fungi > Ascomycota > Eurotiomycetes > Eurotiales > Aspergillaceae > Aspergillus > Aspergillus mulundensis. The sequence continues at coordinate 1,275,849 of NW_020797893.1, read as the reverse complement.
CATCCGGCGGATTCCCACTCGGAAACTCGCGGGCTGGCACATCCCTCCCCAAAAGCTCACACAGCGACTCCCACCCATCCTCAACACTCCACTCCAACAACCTGTCAGTACCCAACCCCAACCCCCGAACCATCGCAACATGCTGCCGATAAACCCACACCCCATTACTCGCAAAGCTGCCGCGGAAGAAAAGCGGCATCAGGGTCCGACACGTCGCCTGCCGCACCCAGAACAGCTCAGTGCAGAACCAGCTCTTCACCCAGTCCCAATCCAGCGGGTTGGTGTCGAAATACCCCATTGTGTTTTGCATGGAGGTGTGCCAGGCGTCGAGGTCATGGCGGGTATTCAGGATGACTTTCGCGTCGGGGTAGGCGGTTATTAGATCTGGGGCGAACTCGGCGGCGAGGAGGTCGCAGACGCCGACGCTGGAGTGCAGGATTGTGTCGAAGTCGGAGGCTGTGAGTTTGGGCGTGGGGGGTTGGCCGGGGGGTGGAGGGGTGTTGTATTTCTTTTTGAGCAGGCGGTAGATGTTTTCTAGGTCGTAGGGGGGAAGGATGGTGTCGAAGCCGTGGTGGGTGTGCTCGTATCCGAGGATGTGGAGGGCTTCGCGGAGGGAATCGGTGCCTGAGCGGGAGATTCTAACGGCTAGGACTTGCATGGGCTTCTGCCGTTGCGGCGTTGGTGTTGGAACGCCATAGATTAGATGGAGTGCCCGGTCCGGTACGTAGTTCATCTTGCACACTGATCACTGAGGGCTGGTGATGACAGGGATGTAAAGGTCACTGCGAACTTGAATGTCTACTGGAAGGATGAAATTGGCGACACCGCGCTTCAACTCTAGGGATTGGGCTAAGAAAGAGATTCTCAAAACTTTGGTCGGCGACCGTTTATATAGTTTATCGTGTGGAATTAACTGATCAGTCAGTCCTGGATAGCGTGGAGGGGGCCAAAGAGACTGGAGATTGCGGCAACTTCATAGGTGGCGCAGTAAATGACCAGATTAAGGTAAGCTTAGTGCATGCCCTCCCTCCGCTAACATTCAATAGATCGATAGGTGGGTGACGCAATTGAGAAACACGAGCGAAAAGCCCGCCAAGTTGCCAACAATATGGTGGGTGACGCAGGATTCAGGGTATATGCGGCCCGTGCTAGGGACCAAGTCCTGGCCACGGTTGGAACTAGCCGGCGTGTTCGCCTCAGTTCCGAGAAAAAGGTACTGCTGCTAATTCGCGGCACAAAAAAGAGCACAACGGCGCATTGTGTCCTCTACTAACACAAGGACTATACCGAAGCGTGGGCTTCGTTCGCGCTCGACCAAAAGGAAGGGGTATCAGTGGTCAAGTGTGATGGGTTGTGTCGGTACAGCTTAACTCGCTCACGGTATGAACCCGGCGATAGCAAGTGACGCTGATTTCGTTCGACAGGAAAGAGCAGGTATGGTGCATCCGAGCGTGAGTCAAGGTTTAGAGCGCCGCAATGACTTTCTTGAGCGCCACCAAGGAAACGGGCTTCACGAGATATTCGTCAATCCCAGCAGCCTGGGCCCGTTGTTGCATGTCCGTGGATGCCACCCCAGTGACAGCCATGATTCGCGACCGGGGGTAGCCCTGCTCTTCTTCGAACTGGCGAATCTCCTTCGTAGCGACGATACCATCCATGACGGGCATCGATATGTCTATTGGTTGTTAGTCATGTCGAAGAGTTTGATAGGCCGGGACTCACCCATCAGGATAAGATCATATCGTCGAGACGTATCCCTGTATTTATTCAGAGCAATAAGTCCATCAGATGCCGTATCATATGTGCAGCCTATTTTGGCAGCGAATGTTGCTAGAATCTGTTGCAGCGGTTAGCGAGGAGCACCAGTGAGGTGAAAGGAATGCGAGCATACTTTGAGGTTGATCGCATTGTCGTCGACAATAAGCAGGTGTAGATGTTCATGGATTTGTACTGGTTTATCGGTAGTGCGCCCAGTGAGTTCAACTGTCGACTGCTCGAGTATGGGTGAGCGCCTTGCCACGTTTTGCGGAAGACTTGCAGTAGGAACGGATAGATTCTGCGGGCTGGTATGCTCCAAGAGCGGTCGTTTGACAATAGGGTCGGAGAGGGAGTCACCTTGGGGTTCCTTCAATAGCTTGTCAACGCGAACGACGGCGTTACGGAACTTTCGGCATCCGAAGCTGGAAGGGAATTAGCATACATCATAAACGATAAAACAAAGGCACTCACGGCTGGGAGACGCGGATGAGACGCGATGACTCCAGATGGTGCGACGTTGGATTTTTGCTGTTGAGAATCACGAAGATTCGTCTGAAGCCGGCACGTTGAGGATCATCCAGCGGCAGTTCTCCGTTCTTCAGAGCATCCAGAAATCTAACTTCCTCTATGATCGCGACGTCGCCCTCTGTTCCGTGGAATGACTCCGACGAGTAGATGTTCCATGTGCGTTGCTCTGCCAGAATCGCCGTAAGGCAACTTCGGATAGCAAGCTTGCGCTTCGCTTCGGCAGGCAGAATTCCCGTCGGCGTCTCCTTAAGGCCAGGATAATCGTTGAATCCAATCAAGCAGACACGAACAGGCTGTTGTTCAGGGACGTGGCGATGCACCGACAGGCCCGGACGGGGAGCAGGCGTAGACTGTAAAATTTGCACGGGGACAAATATGTCGACCTGCGTACCTACACCGACCTCGCTCCGAACATTCAAATGTCCATCAAGAGATCCGACGAGCTGGCGAACGGTGCTGAGCCCAAGTCCTAGACCCTCAGATAGCGAATTCTCCTGCGCGAAGGGTGAGAAAACGTTGTGTCGAAGGAAATCTGGCGCTATTCCAGCGCCGGTATCGGTAACGGATAGGAGAGCAAACACGTGGAGGGGATCGCGCTTTCGCCTCACTTTTGACAAGGAGACTTCGACGAAGCCAGCTTTTGTCCACTTCAAAGAGTTGCCGAGCAAATTCATCACAATCCTTCGCCAAGCCCCAGGCACAGAATGGATCTTCCAAGTCGGCATATCCTCCACTCGAACAATGACCGACAATTCATCGGCGTTGGCATTGAAATGATCGGGGGCCGGAGCTGTCTGCTGGTTGAGGTGAATCGCGGCTTTGGGCAAGTTTTGTCCGGTGTACTGCACTTCCACCACCTCCTCGACCAAATCGCCCAGATCAAAGTCGGTCTCGAGAGAAGTCATTCCGGCGTCAGACAAGCCCTGAGCCGGATCCTCGAGTGCGGAGAGGTTGTTAATCCCGGAAAAGTCCAGTCTAAACTCGTGTTAGTGACGACTCCGAACGGCGATAAGCAGCGACAACAGTGCGGAAATAATCTTACAGATGGTTCAAGGTGTCCAACAAAGTTAACCCACATGACTCGACCATATCCACCAAATGCTGCTGTTCCGGTGGTAAGGCGGTTGTGCCCAGGAGCTCGGCGCTGGCAAGTATACCGTGGAGGGGCGATCGCAACTCATGGCTCACAGACGACATGAATGCTGACTTCGATTTTTGGATAGCCGACCAGTCGACACGAGCCACCTCGGAGATGATGGAGTCGCCGAAGGCTTTGAAGTAATGCAATTCCTCCGCGCCCAGAGCACGGAAGATATCGCTGGTCCATACTAAGGTTCCTGCCAGCCACCTGGATTTGTTCCAGTCCCAGATGGGAGAGAACAAGACCGAGTTCGCGTTGGGGAAACATGCGGCCAAGTCACGGCATAGGGCAGTCACCGGGTCGGATAGCGGCGACGACTCCTGCGCGGGCAAGTCGCTCAAGTCGAAGATCTGGCCCTGAGGGAATGACGCCATCAAGTCGTCCAATACCCTCTCTGTAATATTCCAATCGTGGGGCGACTCGCCAGGGTTCACCGTTTCCCTTAACGCGCGGCCAAGGAGAGTACACGGCTTATCGGATGGTTTTGAAAGCGAACCAACCCCAGGAATATCCGCTGCGGGACTCGGGTACGGATCGACAAGAAACCCCGGACTGAGGGTAGAGGGCAGTGGTTCCCACGTCCCGGTATCGTTGCTTAGAACCCTGGTGCAGATGTTAGTTACACGGACGACAGAATCGGGAAAGCTAACTCACACGCCGGCGTTGCAGCGGGAAGCATCTACGAAAAGAACCCCGTCCAGGTCCATCGAATCGCGGAGAAGAATGCTCGCCCGCCTGAAGATCTTCGCAATCTTGTTACCGATCTCTTTGGTCGATGACTGGGTGTCGGCTGGAGTGTCCGTGACCGCTGGGGCGTTTTGCGGCACGCTGTCCCTCCGATCGCAATTCCCGGATGAGGCCGAGGGGGGTCTTTCAACACTTCTGTGCGGAAAGGAAATCTCGGTCTGTTCGGAGCCGACCACCTTTGAGAACAAGGACGAAGCCTCGCCAGTAACGTCCGATGGGGAGCATAGACCCAGGGGATCGTAACCATCGCCCTCGGCACCGTCTGGGTTGCTCTGGCGGCTCTCGTCGGGTGTGCCTGGGATTTTGGTGTCGTCTGCTTCCGCGGTCTCGGGTATGTTCGTCATCGACTGAGTAGGGGTCACTTGGTAGGATTCGGTAGGATCGAAATCGTCGTGCTCTTTGACAAACGTGGTGAGGCTCTTGACCAGCGTCTCGGTGCGGTGATGGCAGTAGGATAGTCGAACGGTCTCCAAGTGTTGAGCAATGGCGTCTGCTATGTCCTGCATACCTTCAATTTCAGTTTGGCCAAAGTCCGACCGCGGCTTGTTGTCGACAATGGTGTAGGAGCCGAGCACGTATCCCCCGGGGCTCTTGATCGGAACGGCAGCATAGAAACGCATAAACGGCCAGTGCACAACATAAGGGCGATCCTTGTAAGCGTCCTCCTTGGTAAAATCATGTACGATGTATCGTGTCTCGTTTGCGATCATATTTTCGGTGTCGATGGGCTCCATTCGGTTCGTAAAAAATCCAACCGTCCGCGGTACCACACCCCATCCCAAGTCAAGGCATTTTGTTCCCAAGTATAATCCATCGTTGGCCTGGTGTTTCCTGGCGTTGTTGAGAGAGACGGAAGTGGTGGCCTCGGCGATGACATGCTGATTGGCCTCGTCGATGATGGAGACAAAAGCACGGTTACAGCCAAACTGCAGGACTCCCAGCCGAGCCAGTCCGGTTAGGGCGGTATCCGACGCGAGGCGCTTATTGTGATCCGGTCGGTCATCACCTTGCAGGGTGTGAATGTGATTGTTGCTGGAAGGACGATCGACGACGCAGTAATACCTAGGGAGCAGAAGAAGCGATCAGCGTAACGGTAGCCGAGCGCGGAAGATCATCACCCACCTGGCGACCTCCCGGAGTCTCTCTCGCTCTGCATCGCAGGCAGACTTGTAAGCACCCTTGGACATCCCGTCAGGATGCTGGATGCATTGTCGTGTGGAAAGCGGGAGGCAAGAGGGCCAAAAGGAAAAGCGAGGAGGAAGCGATGAAAAGCAAAGCGAGAGGGGGCCACTTTCCCAGTCTTTTCGCCGTTGGGCTAACTTGCTCGGAAGCAGGCTCGGACTCGAGGAGCGAGTCTAGACTGGTGCTGTCAAATCAAGGATGTCGAATCAAACAACAGCCGAGGCGAGCAGCAGCCAGGCCTGCTCAGAAAGGTCTCTCCTGTCAGTGTCAGTGTCAGGTTCTGCTGAGAAAAACAGGCACGTGTGGGTCTCCCCCACAACAGACTCTGCGTCCACCTGTCATCGACTCTCGCACAAGCCGCAGCAAATCACAGCCCATGGAAGAACGGATGCGATTGACAGGAAATCCTCCTCCGTATCTTTCTTCCACGCTTCGAATACCATCCCCAGACTGGTGAGATCCATGATTCATGAAAGACCGGCTGTCCGAGCTGACCTGAGCTGCAGCTGTCAGTGTTAGTCTCGGTGCCGCCGTTGTTGCCGTCCGGGCGCCAAAGCCCTTCCCGCCAACCGGAACGACTGCCACAATCTCCCTCGCGCCGATTCTTCTCCTACAATTTCCCGCCGAATTCGCAGTCGCCACAACTACTCCGCACTTCAAGCATGTCGTCCCTTTGATAAGGCCAACGCGTACGCTCACGCCACCCGATTTCCGAAGGAGAGGCCCATCGTTGTTTGATACTGTTCAACGCCTTGGTGATCTTCGGCGCCACAACTACAGTACGTGTCGACCATCTGACAGCCAGACATCGGGCACGAGTAAGCTCGGCGATCAACCAAAGGGATTGGACAAATGTCTCCGGCCGACATCAGTCCTTATCTATGTACCTCATCGCCGGGTTTCAATCGGGTAGCATTTTATCAGCGTCTATCCCTCAAGCCTCGCGAAACACCCTATAGCAAGACCTTTACCGAGATGTTCAACTTGGGACCGCTCGATCTACGGCGCATCTGCAGGATGGGGGTTGGTTTGGCTTGGAGTTGAACAGACCAATCATGTTCCACATCCAACCGATAGCATCCGATCACGATTCACGAATCACAACTTGCCGTGCAACTACTCCGTACTCCGATGGACTTTTTGTGGTTGCGTAGGGAGATAATCTTGGCCATTGGCGTCTGCGAAGACAGTAGGCCTCAAACCTAGCTCAAACGCGCACTCCGTTTCGAGTTAGACCACTTCCAGAGTCCTCGCGTTGGGCGCCAAGAGACCATGGCTCGCCACACTCCGGACGGCAACACCCACTGCGGCTCTTCCACGCATCCGAGGGCCCGATTCAAATTCGATGCGGCAGTACCGGTCTCTCCTGAAGATACAACAACGCACCGTATATATCACGAGTGCTCTGTATGATGTTGTTGAGAAGATCCTGGCCCGGACTATGCCCCTGTGGGAGAGCTCATTGACGGAAAAGCCGTTCAGGGGTGATCAAAGCAAGTTCAAGGAGGTTGAGTACGAGGAGGATACCGAGCCCGAACCCATATACCCAGAAGGTGACGACGAGGATAACGAATTTGATGAGTATAAAAAACGTCGGTCTGCCTGGTACTCCAGGCGCCGCATCAAACAACCCGAGCCCAAGGAGTTCAGAGTGAAGGAACCTTATACGAAAACGTAAACTTCACAAAACACTTTCCCGACCACAAGTTCCAAGTGACTGTGAAGCTGGCCAATATCAAATTACCGCCTGAGAAGCCCGATTATAAAGGTGGAACCTGGCATATTGAGGGTCAACTGGTGAGCGCCTACCTTGGCAGTTTCAGTTCATCCATTGCTAACGCAGTGCCCCCAGAATGAGCGCATTGTCGCGTCGGCCATCTACTACTACGACTGCGAAAACATCACCCCGAGCTCACTGGCGTTTCGCCAACGCGCGAACAGCGACGATTTCATGGAGATCAACTACGAACAGAGCATGCATCATTTCCTCCAGCAGATCTACGACTTTCCTAACAACATTAACGACTACCACGATGGCCTGATAACGCAGGATCTCGGCAGCGTGGAGTCAAAGGGAGGCCGTCTCGTCACCTTCCCCAACAAACTCCAGCACCGGGTCTCTCCATTCTCTCTCGCCGATCGGTCCAAGTCTGGCCACCGCAAGATTCTCGCTTTGTTCCTGGTTGATCCTTATCATTGCATCATTTCCTCTGCGAATGTTCCTCCTCAGCGGGAAGATTGGCGTGAGAAGCAAGGCCAGTCGCAGGAAGACTCTCAGCAGGTGCTCTCTCGGGACGAAAGAACGGCTGTTCCGGGACCTGTGATGACGATGGAGGAGGCGAAGGCCCTTAGGCTTGAGCTTATGCAAGAGCAAGGACTCAAGGCTGAGGAGCATAACCAAGTGTATCAGATTGGGTTGTTCTCTCTGTGTGAGCATTAACGGGAGGCCTATTGTACTGCAGCGGCTTAACTTCTTCCGGGTACGGGAAACTACATGGTCAATCTTCAACCAACTCAACCCAATGGACTCTGATATTATATAATTCACGCAATGAAAATGCCATCTAATCTCAGTGGACACCGGACGATTAACAAAAATTCACTGGATGTTATCGTCAGGCTCACACAGCGGCAATGGTTGAACTATATATTTATGGGTCTATCATCCCTCCGGCTTGCGCTCGCCAAGAGCTGGCTGTCCTGGGCTACTCCTAAACCATACATCTTGCGTCCTTCAGTACTACGAGGCGCCAATAACATCCGTATGTCTCGCAAAGCAATTCTCCATCCATTATGGGTTGAGAAGATGTCGCTCTCGCCGTCGGTTCTTGCGGAAGACCGGAGCGGTCGAGGCGGCGATGAGGTCATGCTTGCTCCCCCGCAAACACCGTCAACACAACGCAACTTTGAAGTCCACAATCATTCTTCAACTCTTCTATCACCCAGCAGAAACATAACTACAGCAGAATGGCCGCTGGCAAGAAGATCCTCGCCTTCGACCTTTATGGAACGCTACTTTCGACGGAGTCCATCGCGAAGGAGCTGGAGTCGCACTTCTCCGACAAGGCCCAGTCCATCTCCAGCCTATGGCGTCGGTATCAGCTAGAATACACCTGGCGACTCAACAGCATGGGTATACCATACAGTCTATCTGAGAAATTACTTTCAATAGTCGTTGACACTGCCAGGAACATACGAGCCCTTCTCCGACATCACCCGCAACGCCCTCAAGCACGCCCTCGCCGAACACGACGAGTCCCTCTCCGACAACGCGATCGCCTCGTTGATGAAGGCCTACGATAACCTCTCGACTTTCCCGGACGTCAAGCCCACATTGACGAAGTTATCTGACCTTCCGACCGTAGCAGCCTTCGTCTTCTCCAACGGCACCCAGTCGATGGTCTCGAACTCCGTCCACAACTCGCCCGATCTGTCCCCGCACGCCTCGGTTTTTAGCGATATCGTCTCGGTCGAGAGTATAAAGGCGTACAAACCTGCTCCTGCGGTGTACCACCACCTCGTTGCGAAAACTGGCAAGTCGTCGGCACATACGGGCGATATTTACCTCGTTAGTGGAAACCCGTTTGACATTGTGGGGGCGCGCAGTGTAGGCCTCAATGCGATCTGGGTTGATCGGGGTGGGAGGGGATGGACGGATGCTGCGGCCCCAAAGCTCAGGCCGACTGCTGTGGTCAAGAGCTTGGAGGAGATTGTGGGGATTATTCAGGATGCCTGAGACTGAGTCCTCGCTTCACCCGGGATATTCTTGAACAGCAATTGAAATCGAGAATCAATGCACGACTCAATTCAAATTGCCTACTATGGACCCAACGTATACATCCCCGAATATAAATCTCCGAGAGGGTTGCACTTCTGCACCGTTAGCCCCCTCCTGGCCAATCCCTGGCATCGAATAGCAATACTGCCTGATCCTTCGGTTTCCGGCAATCTGCACGATATGAAAGCCTCGGAGTAAGCAACCAGAACATTGCTAGAGCCGGAGCACATATTGGCAACTGAAGCTTATGCAGAGGATTAATAAAACCCGGTTCTGAGTGGCCAGTGATGATCGAAAAGCAGGGCATGTGGACGCTATGCCGTACTAGTGCAGACCCCGCCGCTCCTTGTCGGCCGCGGTTGAGATTCGTTTCCTGCAGATCTGACGGTAGCTCGGTCAGGAACGTCGGCGTGCCTGCAAAGCGTGCTGATGATTGGGGCTCGACCGGAAATAATCTATATGGGCGAGCTGGCTCAATATGCTGACGGAGTGCTGTCGCGGCCTATATATGATGGTGTCGGCGCCGGTGGTGGCACTCACCAGAGTGCAGCCGTGGATAGTTCTCCTAGTCGAGTTCCTGAAGGCACCGATCATGAGACTCCTGACTGCGTTTAGGGCTGCCCCCTTGTTGGCAGCCTGCGTTGTGGCAAAGGCAAACTACCCGGCTATCCCGGAGGACACGACGACCCCGGTTCAGCAGCGCCTTGCCATCTATGGCCCCAACTGTAAGACACCGTGCTCAGTGCCTGATCCATGTTAATCCCTGGTAGCGATCTCGATCGGGTGGAACACGTATGCCCGGCAGGACGAGCCCTGCGTCGAGTATGGAACGTCAAGTGACAACCTCGACCAACGGACATGCGCGTCAGTCGCGTCGACCACATACCCGACCTCTCGTACCTACGAGAACGTGGTCATCCTAACTGATCTGGCTGCCGGCACAACATACTACTACAAGATCGTGTCTACCAACTCCACGGTAGACCACTTCCTCAGCCCGCGCACTCCCGGCGATGGGACCCCGTTCAACATCAACGCGGTCATTGACCTGGGAGTGTACGGCGAGGACGGCTTCACGATCCAAGGCGACAAGACCAAGAAGGACACTATCCCCACCATCGACCCAGCCCTTAACCACACCACCATCGGCCGACTCGCCAACACCGTAGACGACTACGAACTCATCATCCACCCAGGCGACTTTGCTTACGCAGACGACTGGTTCCTGTCGCTGGACAACCTCCTGGACGGGGAGAACGCCTACCAAGCGATCCTGGAGAACTTCTACACGCAGCTCGCTCCAATCTCCGGCCGCAAGCCGTACATGGCGAGCCCCGGGAACCATGAAGCAGCATGCGAAGAGCTCCCCTACACAACAGGCCTCTGCCCAGACGGCCAGAAGAACTTTACCGATTTCATGCACCGCTTCGGACAGACCATGCCATCAGGTTTTGCCTCCGTGTCAACCAACGACTCGGCCAAAGTACTCGCCAACCAAGCCCGCGAACTCGCCCAGCCACCATTCTGGTATTCCTTCGAGTACGGCATGGCGCACATCGTCATGATCAACACGGAGACCGACTTTGAGGACGCACCCGACGGCCAGGGCGGATCCGCACACCTGAACGGCGGCCCATTCGGAACCGCCAACCAGCAGCTCGATTTCCTGAAGGCTGATCTGGCGAGCGTCGATCGCGCTGTGACACCCTGGGTCATCGTCGCCGGTCACCGGCCTTGGTACACATCCGGGACAGCATGCACGCCCTGCCAAGATGCCTTTGAGGACCTATTGTATACCTACGGCGTTGACCTCGGTGTATTCGGACACGAGCACAACGCCGAGCGGTTCCTCCCCGTGTACAACAGTGTCGCTGATGCGAATGGGATGAACGACCCCAAGGCCCCGATGTACATTGTCGCCGGGGGCGCGGGGAACATCGAGGGCTTGTCGTCAATCAGCACGCAGTTGGATTTCTCAGAGTACGCGAACGACGAGGATTATTCGTACTCTACCATCCGGTTTCTGAATCGCACTCACCTGCAGGTCGACTTTATTGGCTCGGTCACGGGAGATATTTTGGATAGCAGCACTTTGTATAAGAGCCACGATGTCAGGTTCGTGAGGCAGTGATGAGCTTCTTGTTGTATATAGCCATTTCTTGGATATATTTGCTTGGAATGTATAGTTGATGATCTCATTCTCGACATTACCCTGGCCAGTCCGCCGGAGAACCCCCCAAGGCTTCTGTTTAGCCGGACCCGGGTGGCCTCATCCCCAGCCCAACCCCTCTCTCGCACGGACATTCCCCGGCTAAAGGAGCGCAGACTGTGACGCCACAGAGCCGGGCTCGGAATATCGCCGCCTTGGCCATTCAGCCTGAACGCAGTTGATCCTGACGCCGGCTGCCACCGGGCTGCGAAGGCGCTCACCCCCGGCTCTGCGATCGGGATACAACCGAGTTCTGCTTCCTCGTCATTAGAACTTACCAGCGAGAACCCTACTGAGTACGGTGACAGTGAATCCATGGTGTACTGCCTAAGCCCAGCAATTCAGGCTAAATGGCTGCTCCCCCGCATCCAAGACCCGGATCTGCAGTTGGAGATGCTCCTTGCTTGAAACTGCGGAGGACGACGTCGCGATCGTCACTGCCCTGGAGCTCGCTTTACCCTTCGGCAATAGTCCGGAGAATTAAGGCCTTCAGTCCCCTATAAAGACAAACACCGCGGTACCCCCAGCAGGCCAGAGCATCAGAGCAAGAGCACGAGCGTACACCATGAGGTCGCTCATCTCCCTCGCCGCGCTGGCGGCCCTCCCCACAGCCCTCTCCCAAGCAAACAGCAGCTACGAAGACTACACCGTCGAAGCAAACCCCGACCTCTTCCCGCAATGCCTGCAGCTCCTCAACATGTCCTTCCCCGACTGCGCCAGCGGTCCTCTAAGCTCGACCCCCGTCTGCGACCGCAGCCTGTCCCCGCGCGACCGCGCCACAGCCCTCGTCTCCCTCTTCACCTTCGAAGAACTCGTCAACAACACCGGCAACACAGGCCTGGGCGTGCCGAGACTCGGACTCCCAAACTACCAAGTGTGGGGCGAAGCCCTGCACGGCGTCGGACGCGCAACGTTCCCAGACGAAGGCGACTTCAGCTGGGCGACGTCGTTCCCCATGCCGATTACCACGATGGCGGCGCTGAACCGGACGCTGATCCAGCAGATCGGGGGTATCGTGTCGACGCAGCTCCGCGCGTTCAGTAATGCGGGACTAGGCGGGTTGGACGTGTACTCGCCCAACATCAACACCTTCCGCCATCCCGTTTGGGGTCGCGGCCAGGAGACGCCGGGTGAGGATATCCACCTTGCGTCGGTGTATGGGTACGAGTATATCACTGCGCTGCAGGGTGGTGTTGACCCCGAGACAATCAAGATCATTGCCAATGCGAAGCACTACGCCGGGTACGATATCGAGAACTGGAATAACCATTCTCGACTCGGGAACGATATGCAGATTACCCAGCAGGAACTGTCGGAATACTATACTCCCCCTTTCATCGTTGCGGCGCGCGATGCCAAGGTCCGCAGTGTGATGTGCTCGTATAATGCCGTGAACGGGGTGCCTAGCTGTGCGAACTCGTTCTTCCTTCAGACACTGCTCCGCGAGACGTTCGAGTTCCATGAAGACGGATATGTCTCTGGTGACTGTGGCGCTGTGTACAACGTGTGGAATCCGCATGGCTATGCAAACAATGAATCCGCTGCATCGGCCGACTCGATACTAGCCGGTACGGACATCGACTGCGGAACGAGTTACCAATGGTACTTTGAAGATGCATTCGAGGACAGCCTCGTCTCGCGATCCGATATCGAGCGCGGCGTCATCCGTCTCTACAGCAGCCTCATCCAAACAGGATACTTTGACGGAGAGGACGCTCCGTACCGCAACATCACCTGGGATGATGTACTCGCCACAGACGCCTGGAATATCGCCTATGAGGCCGCAGTCGAGGGAATCGTCCTTCTGAAGAACGAAGGCGACACACTCCCGCTCTCCAACGACATCAGGAGCATCGCCCTCATCGGCCCCTGGGCAAACGTAACCGACGAACTGCAGGGCAACTACTTCGGCCCCGCGCGATACCTCATCAGCCCGCTGATCGCACTCGAGGGGTCCGACCTGGACGTCACCTACGCGCTGGGCACCAACCTCTCGTCCGACTCAACATCCGGGTTCGCGGAAGCTCTCTCCGCCGCTCAAGACGCCGACGCAATCATCTTCGCCGGCGGCATCGACAACACCATTGAAGCCGAAGCGCAGGACCGCCAGAACATCACCTGGCCAGGAAACCAGCTCGACCTGGTCCAGCAGCTCAGCGAGCTCGGGAAACCCCTTATCGTCCTGCAGATGGGCGGCGGGCAGGTTGATTCCTCGTCGCTAAAAGAAAATGAGAACGTCAACGCCCTCATCTGGGGCGGATACCCAGGCCAGTCGGGCGGGCATGCGCTCGTTGATATCATTACCGGCAAGCGCGCACCGGCCGGTCGCCTCGTGACGACACAGTATCCAGCTGAATACGCAGAGGTCTTCCCGGCCATCGACATGAACCTCCGCCCCAACGAGACAAGCGGGAACCCCGGGCAGACATACATGTGGTACACCGGCACCCCCGTCTACGAGTTCGGCCACGGCCTCTTCTACACAACGTTCGACGAGACGACCTCCAACACAACCGCCGGCCCCTTCAACATCCAGTCCCTCCTCACAACGCCCCACCCCGGAACAACCTACATCGAGCAAAAGCCGCTCCTCAACTTCACCGCGACAATCACGAACACCGGGGAGCGGTCCTCAGATTACACCGCGCTCGTGTACGTCAACACCACCAACGCCGGGCCATCGCCATACCCGAACAAGTGGGTTGTGGGCTTCGACCGGCTCGGAGGTCTGGAGCCCGGTGATGTCCAGACTCTCAATGTTCCCGTGACGATTGGGAGCGTGGCGAGGACGGATGAGCGTGGCAATCGCGTGCTGTATCCGGGGACGTACGAGCTGGCGTTGAATAACGAGCGCAGTGTTGTGGTGTCTTTTGAGCTGGTGGGGGAGCAGGCGGTTGTTTTGAGTTGGCCTGGGGATGGGACGGAGGGGTGGGTTTATCCTGAGGATAAAGATGTGCATGCGGATGGGGGCCAGGATGTGCTTTCCAGGTAGATAGCATAGCATAGCTAGACATATAGATCTAGACATATGGATAGTGGGTGAATGTCAGGGCATGCTCCGATTTGCCAAAGATACTGTCAATCATTTGATTGCTTTGCAACCCAGACAAACCAGCGTGGACACCGAGAACAGGGGTCGGAGTCTTGCTGATTGCACTTGGCCTGCAGACAAACTGCGTCAGTGTATGGGCCCAAGCGAACAAGCATCCAGACCACCGGCATCGGATCCTGCACCGACATTGAGGCCATTGTCGCTCTATACAGGTGGAGTCGGGAGAAGGGTGGCTCCACCGAGAAGTTAGGGCTAGCTACGTCGCCAACTTGCGTGAAGTGAAGTCAATCTATTCCTTCAATGTCTTCAGGATCACCGGAATCTAAGATCGGCCTTTGATGTATGCAAAGACACCCAATGGCATCCGAAGGATCAGGTCCAAGCCAGCCCAGCGAATCTAGACTCCGTCTTAAGGATGGTGGAGTGTCGGAGGCTGGTCCGACATGTCGGGATCGGGGACGCCTTCCACCAACTATAAGATCCTTCCAGTGCCGAAAGTGGGAAGCAGACCCCTTCCAATCGGAGTTCACTGACGATAAAGCTAGATCGGGACATCTGTAGGGCGTGCACCCCCGCCACTGCGACCTCGACCTACTCCAACAACGCATCCGTTGGCTTGTGACTGTGACTCACTGCGACATATCTAGGTAGGTATTTGAGGGCAACCGACTCGCCCTGAACTCCTACCAGCAAAGCACAGAATGGACCCAAAGGCCCAGCTCCACGTTACCGCCAACACCTCCACCTCCACCTCCAGCTCAGGCTACGAGCTCGCCGAGCCCTCGCGGGCCTGGGCCATCAACCGCGAGCGCCCGGCCCTCGAAACCAGCACCAGCCATGAAACCCCCACAGAACCAACAACCCCCCTCGTCGAGCTCAACAATGACGACTTCCCCGACGGCGGCATCCGCTCCTGGCTCGTCGTGCTCGGCTCCTTCCTCCTGCTGATGGCGTCCTACGGCCTCATGAACAGCGTCGGCGTCATCCAATCATACCTCGAAACCCACCAGCTCTCGTCCTACACCAGCCGCGACGTCGGCTGGATCTCGGGCGTCTTCACCTTCGTCTCGCTAATCCTCGGCGTGTTCGTCGGCCCGCTCTTCGACGCCTACGGGCCGAAAGAGCTCGTTGCCACCGGCACAGCCATCTACTCGCTCGGCGTGCTGCTTACAGCGCAATGTAGCGAGTACTGGCACTTCATCCTGTGCTTCGGGATCGTATCAGGGATCGGGGCGGCGGTGATTTCGAACGTCGGCATGTCGTGCATCCCGCACTGGTTCTATGCGCGCGCGGGGATGGCGATCGGGACGGCGATGGCGGGGGCGGGGCTCGGCGGCGTCGTGTTCCCGTATATCCTGCGCGAGACGTGGGCGAGCGTAGGCTTCAAGTGGGGGATGAGGGTGACGGCGCTGGTGGTCTTTGTGCTGTGTGGATCGGCGACGTTCCTGGTGAAGAGCCGCTTGCCGAGGAATGGGAGGCCCAAGGCGGCGTTTGATATTCGGTGTTTTCAAGATGCGCGGTTTAGCTGGTTGAGTGCGGCGACGTTCTGTATGTGGTGTCTTCTTGGTGTGCAAGTGCAAGTGGACAGAGTCTCTAATCTCTAACTCTCTGTTCAGGCCTCGAACTCGTCGTCTTCGGCCTCGTCGGGATCCTGCCCTCCTACGTCGTGGCGCAGGGCTTCAGCACCGCGTCGAGCGTGAATCTCCTTGTCGTGCTGAACGTGTGCGTCCTTTCCAAACCTCAGAACATCCACCCATTCATCCAAGACTCCCCGCGTGCACTGACTGCAAGTACAGCTGCAACTCCATCGGCCGCCTGGTAAGCGGCCGCGTCGCCGACAAATACGGGCGGCTGAACGTGCTCATCCTGCTCGTCGCGTTCGCCATAGTCCTCATCTTCGCAATCCTGTACCCCTTCAGCAACTCGCTAGCGGGGCTGTACATCTTCTGCGCGACGTACGGGTTTGTATCCGGCTCGTTCATCTGCCTTGCGCCTGTCTGTGTGCGTCAGATTTCGCCGGCCAAGGAGACGGGGATGAGGTTTGGGACGTTGTATGGGCTTGTTGCGTTTGCGTGAGTCGCCTCTATCTCAATAGGTGAATGGATGGAATGTGAGTTGCTGACGATTCAGGACGCTGATCTGTATTCCCATCGGTGGAGAAATGCTCGAGAAGATCGGGGCGCATATGGTGGTTGTGTACCTGGGTGCTATGCTCATCGTTGCAGTTCTGCTGTTTGGGATTGCGCGGTGGGCTTGCTTGGATTATAAGTGGGATTGGAGGAGTAAGATCTGATGTCTAGTTGGGGAGAGTGCTGGATCTTGGACATTGCCAATGGGTGTGTCCGTTCGAGATTATAGGGACATGTAGTCAGAGACGCTATCTTGACGGCGGAGGGACAGCACATTCTAGGTTGAGGATGACAGGCGCTCTGTGGATGACCTTCGATGAATACCCGCGGTGCTTCCCGTGGCCTTTGATGGTGTTGAGCTACCTTAACGCGATGTTGTGTTAAACATGAGACAGTGTCTTGGAGGTTGCAATAAGCATGAGACAGCCAACGCGTGGCTTGGACGGTCAGGATAAGCGTGAAACATTGTCTTATGAGGTCGGGATAGGATTAAGACAGTGTCTCGGGCAGTCCGGGTACGCCTGGAACAGTGTCTAGGTGGTGAGGATAAGCATGAAACCATGTCTGAGAAGACTCCAGAGGCTTGAGACAATGTCTGACATGGTAGAACTTAATTGCGACGTGGGTTCAAGCACATAAGTCCTGTTATTCTCTCTCTCCTTACACAGCCATCCTCCCCCGTGTGAAGCCGCCATCCGGGTCTCCCAAGTAACAATGCATACACTTCTGTCCTCTCCATATACCCGCCCAAGGAAACCTCAGCCTATCCAACAGTTGTTTTTCCCTGCACCCCTACCGCCCTCCATTCCGATTCCGATCCGCAGCTGCCCCCGTCCCCGTCCCAGTCCCAGTCCCACCCCGACCCCCTCTTGCCTATACAACAAATCCCAAGTCAGCATCCCTCCAGCTTTCCCTGAAGCCCCGCAACCATACATACCCTACCACGACTCCTCGACTGAATCACCGCATCCAAGTACGACACCAACGCATTCGCCTGCCTGAACGAGAGCCTACACCGCCGGCCGCTATCCGCCGCCGTGCGGACGATGCGCATCGCCGCGACCAGGTTCACCGCCCACTCCATTGCGACCGCGTCGAATGCGTCGTCGTCGTCGTCGTCGTCGTCGGAGCTTTCGCGGGCATGGTCTTGCGCTTGCGCATTCCGTTCGGGTTGCTGGTGGTCGTTGTCGCGGGCGTTCGCGTGGGCACGGCCATGGCTGTTCTGTCGAGCGCGGTTGGTGTTGCGGGGGGCGGAGGCTCGGGATGAGGTGGAGGCGTGCCGAGGGCGAGGGCGACGGGGTGGTGGGTTTGCTTGCGGGTTGTCTGGGCTGTTGGGTGGGGGGATGGAGGGGGGACACATTTTGGGGATGTGTGGTGGGAAGCGGGCGCAGGGGGTTCTGTGGCTGACGAGGGACTGGGGATGTGTTCGTGCGTATGTGACGGCCAGAGAGAGGATTTGACGGGTTCGTGTGTATGGGTTGGTATGATATTTGGATGCTGTTGGGAGATGGAAGTTGATGCTACTAGCGTTGTCTGTATAGGAGAGAAGGTGTTTAAGGACCGACTAGACTGGGCTGAGCTGCAGTGGGTTCTAGAATGGTCGCGACTTCCTCCATCAAACGCTTTCGTTTGAAGAACGCAATGCGCGCAGAACAGGAACGCTGGCTGTATGCCGCATGTTCGTACCCAGAGTTCCTGCCCGTGGTTTGCTTGGGGTTCTTCCCTGCCTGCTAGCTGTGTAGTAGTAGTAGTAGTAATATTTAACGCCCCGGGGATTGCTAGGCGTACGCCTAATATTTTAAACCTCCCTTAGGGTATAGGGGCGTGCCACCGCTAGGTAAATAGCTTATTTAAATAAGTTTATATATATATATATAAAAAGGCTTTTTATTTTAAAAGGTAATTTTTGCTAAAGCTTGTAAGCTAGGTACTTATTTTTTACTTATTATTTTAATATATAACTATTAATAGGTATTATTTATTATATGCTTAAAAAACTAATTATAATAGCTTATAAGGTCCAGCCCTTATATAAAAAAAATACTTTAAATAAACTAGTTGCGTTAAAAAAAGGTGTTTAAAAAAAATATAAAAAAAAAGGCTATTTAATATTAAATTAAATAACCTTAATATAAAAAGTGCTAGGGTGTAGAAAACCCTAGTATAAGTAAATAAACTTATAAAAATTTATAATTTTAAGTAAAAATATAAAGCCCCTGGGTTTTAATTTATAAAGGTACTTTAAAGTTTTAGCCTTAATTATTAATAATATTATAAGGCGCTGGGGTTATTATAAAAAATATTACCTAAAGTAATAATAAAAAACTAGGTATTTAGGGCTTTTATTTCTTTTATAAAAATAAATAAGCTTAATATTTTTATATTAAAAGTATTTATAATATTATTTAAAATTTTTATATAAAAACTTAAATACTAACTAGTAATATAAAATTAAGTATTTTAATAAAAGTTTTATTTATAATTTAACCTAGTAAGGCTCTAGCTTTATAAGCTATTACTTATACTAGGTTAATAATTTTATAAAGGTATTTTTTTATTATTTAGCCTAAGTAATTTAATATATTTATTTATATAGGTTATATATCCTGCTTACAGTAAGTTATATTTTAAAAAAATTAATATTTAAGGGTTATACCTTTATAAAAACTACTTTATTAACTAGCTTATTAATTAACTTATTACTTTTAATATTTATATAGCTAAGGGACTATTATAAATAAATTATATATTAATTTATAAGTTAGTATAATATTTAAAAGGCTTAGTTTAAAAATAATAAGGGCTACCCGCGTGCGTACTAAATTATTAAAATATTATTAATATAAAGCTAGTAGCAGGGCGCCCTAAAAAGTTTTTTAATTATTATTTTTAATTTTTAAAGTATATTAATAGCCTTAGTGTTATACATATAAAATTAAGTATTAATTATTAATAATTTTTATACCTAAAAATATTATTTATAATATATTATAAAATTATAGCTTATATAATAAACCTCTTAGTATATTTATTTTAAGTTATTATTAAAAATTATTATTTTTATTATTAATAATATTTATTATTATTATTTAAACTTTTTTATAGCTAGCTTCTTGGCCTTGCTACTAGTAAGATTTTTTAAGTATTTTTAAAAGTAATAAAAATATGTTAAAACTAATTTAAAAGTTTTTAAAAAAAGTACTTTTATTATTTATACTTTTATTTTAGGCCTTTAACATGTACTAGCGCCCTAACTATATAAGATTTTTAATAATATTATTTATATTACTAGTAAATTTTAGCTATTAACTAGCCTTAGCCTTAAAATAAAATTGTAAGACCGACAGGTCTCGAAGATCTTTACTAATAATAAAAATATTAACAAAGAAATCTAACTAATAAGAATAAAGTATTTTAAACCCCGCTAGATAACATTAAAAAAGTTACTTAAAGATTTTAATAAAAGCTAGCCTTAAGGCCACCTTTATAAACCTTTAAGCTATACTTAAGCTATTTTTAACTAAAAAGTAAATATAGGTTTAAATATTTTACGCACGGGTTTTTACTCTAGCTTATACTTAGGGCCTATTTTAGCCTTGCTTAACTAGTAGCTAAAACCCTAAATATTAATAACCTAGTTAAGTTATATAACCTAATATAATAATAAGGTATGCCAAGCCTTGGTAGCCTAAGGCTAAAGCTTAGGTATTAATTTTAAATTAATAGTAAATTAGCCCTAGTAATATTAAATAAAAAAATATTAGCCTTAATAATTTTTTTTTTTTTTAATTAAAGGGTTGTCCGCAACCCGCTGCTAAATTAAAAAAAAATAATAATAAAATATTACTATTATTATTAATATTAATACTAAACATAGCTTTATTATTACTATTCT
>NW_020797893.1:1248975-1253079 GCF_003369625.1 Aspergillus mulundensis | reverse complement strand
TTATAAACGCGCCCTTTATACTTTAATAAAGGTAGGCTAATAATAAAGTTTATAAAAATATTTTTTTATAATATATTTAGTATTAAAAAAGATATTAAACTTTTTTAAGGTAGCTACCTTAAAACCTTAAACCTTTAATATAAGGAATATTTTTTAATATACGCACGTGTATTTTTATTAAGCTTTTTTTATTAAAACTTACGGGTAAGTAATTTAATAATTTTTTTATAATTAAAATAGCCTATATAAAAATTATTATAATATTATTTTATAATCTTGTGTTATAACGCGGGCATGAAAGGTATATAAATAATACCTTTATAAAAAAAAAGTTTTTTTTTCTCGCGCTATTTAGTAATAAAAAAGGCCTGCCTTAAATTAATAAAAATTATACTTTTAAGTTATTATTATAATTAGCCTGCAAGAGCATTCTCTTGTTAAGCTATAATTAATTATTATTAAAGGGTATTTATAACTAGTTTAATAGTTTTTTTTTTACTTACTACCTTTATAATAAATATTTTAAGGCTTAAAAATTTTAAATACTTATAAGCCTAACCGCGCGGAGGGATAGCTAGGTTTTTTAATATTATTTTAATAATAGTTTATTAAAAGGATAAACTTAACTTTTTTTATAAAGTAGGGAGTATTTTAACTTAGTACTTTTTATTTTTTATTATATAATTTAATTATTATAATAATATATTTACTAAATTATACTTGCCTGGCTTATACTTTATTTTAAAGTTATAAGCTATAAGTAATTTTACCTATTATACCTACCTTTAATTTAAAACCTTTATTATAAAAAAATAATATAGGTTATTATAATTATACTACACATGTATAGGGTATAAAAAGCCCTTAAAATAATAATATTACTTTTTAAAGTACTTAACTATTATAAGTAATTTTTAATTATAAACCTTATAATAAAGCTTTAGTTTATATAATTAATAAAAATAAAAGGCTATAAGGCGCTACTAGTCCTATTTTTTTTTACTAGGTAACTTTTTTTACTTTAGCTATATAATAATTTTAGTAATAGTAAATTCTAACACGTTAATAATAATAAAAATCTTTTTTTTAAAATTAAAGTGCTGCAGTACTAGCAGCCTGGTAAAGTTTAACTTAATTTTTTTAAATATATTTTTTATATTAGTAAAAAAAGAGAAAGGCCTGCTTTTATATTTTTTTACTATTTTTATTAAAAGCTAGGTTATTAAACATGTTACTTTAGTATAATTAGGAATAAAGTATTAAAAATAGTTTATAAAGCCTAAAAAACCTGTAACTTATAAAATAATATTAATTTTAGCTAATTAATAATAATCCAGCTATAGTTTAAATTAATAAATATTTTTTTTTATTTAATAATAAAGCCTAAAAACTTTACCTTTTTTTTATAAAAATTGTATTTTAATAATTTTGCATATAAATTATACCTTTTTAATTAATTAAGAACTTCTTAAACATGGTACACATGTTTTTTTTTTATCTTTAAAAAAATAAGAATGTTATTAAGGTAAATAATACAAAACTTGTTAAAAATCCCGCTTATTGTAAGACCGACAAGTCTCGAAGATCTTTACTAATAATAAAGATATTAATAAAGAAATCTAACTAATAAAAATAAAGTATTTTAAACCCCGCTAGATAATACTAAAAAAGTTACTTAAAAATTTTAATAAAGGCTGGCCTTAAGGCTATCTTTATAAACCTTTAAGCTATGCTTAAGCTATTCCTAATTAAAAAGTAAATATAGGTTTAAATACTTTGCGCACGGGTTTTTACTTTAGCCTATACTTAGGGCCTACCCTAGCCTTACCTAACTAGTGGCTAAAACCCTAAATACTAATAACCTAATTAAGTTATATAGCCTAACATAGTAATAAGGTATACTAAGCCTTAGTAGCCTAAGGCTAAAGCTTAGGTTACCTAAGGTACTAACTTTAGACTATTAATAAATTAGCTTTAGTAATATTAAATAAAAAAATATTAGCCTTAATAATTTTTTTCTTTTTTAATTAAAGGGTTGTCCGCGACCCGCCGCTAAACTAAAAAAAAATAATAATAAAATACCACTATTATTATTAATATTAACACTAAACACAGCTTTATTATTACTATTTTTAACTTTATTAAAGTATTATTTAACATATTAAATTTAGTGTTTTATTTTTATTATTTATAGCGCTTTAAATAAAATATAATATTTATTTATAATTAAAAGGGAAAAGGCAGTACTTTAATAGTGCCTGGTATAAAAGTATAAATTATAGTGTAGTTTATAGTTTTATAAACTTTTAAACTTATTAAACTTTTTACTAAATAAAAAGTTGCCCTTTTTTTATTATAGCTAAAAAAAAAGCCCTTTTAGGCGCTGCCCTAGCTTTTTAGTAAGTAAAAAAAAAGCGCCTGGCTATAATTATAGTAATTTAAGATGCCCCTACCTCCGCCCCTTATATTCCCATTATAATATAATTATGGAACCTTTTTAGTATAGTGTTTTTACTAACTTTAAAAGCCCTTAGCATTTTTAATTTTTTTTTTGCGCTAGTTCCCTGTTAGTTTTAAAAACTTTAATTTTAATTAGTTTTTAGGCGGTAATAATAGCAACAAGTAGTATAACTTGCGTTTAATAGGCGCCTTTAAAATATATAGTAAAATTATAGGTAATAATTTAATAAGTCCTTTTTACTTTAATAATTACTAACTGGTGGCGGTCCGCCGGCGCTTTACTAAATATATTAATTTTTAATTTTATAGTAGCTGCCTTATTATTTAATTATAGCTCCCGTGTTTTTTAGCTTACCTTCCCTTGTTTTACCTGGTATTATGCTAGCCTTTACCCTTACTAATGCCCTTGCTATAGGTTTTATGCTATTATTTTTTTAGGCTTTTTTTTTTAGCCTTTAGCCTTTTTTTTTTTATAAATATACCCTATTTTTAACCAGTCCGCTGGTGAAATAGCTTTAGTATAAATATTAACTAATAAAAAATAGGTCTACTTGTGGTATATAAAGTATATTTAAGCATATAAAAATAATAGGTTAATTAATAATTTTAATAACTATGTTTATCCGGCCCCCGGGCGTAATTACTTTTATTATATTTATAATAAGGGCACTTGCCTCCCCCTGCTATTTTATATAAAAAAAAATATTATTTTTTTATAATAAATAAATCCTAGTAATTATAATAAATACCTTTATTACTAAGACACGTTTACTTACTAGGTTAAACTAATAATAAAAACTTATAAAAAGAAAATAAACCCTAAGATTTGCGTAATAAAAGTTTTAACTTTAACTATTTAAAAGCTTGTTTAGTCCTTTTAACTTGCCGCTAAATAGCCCCCGGCCTATTTTAATAATAGTTAGAATAGCTACTAGTCCGTAAATATCTTTCCCTTAAAAAATAAACCTGTGACGCCTTTTTTTTTAAAGAATACCGGGTATAAAAAAAGAACGCCTGGAAAGGCCCCTGCTCCTGCTCCTAATATTAAATAGTGATTTTTTATTACGGCCTTTGCCGCGTAGCTAGTTATTATTTCTTTTTTTTTTTAAAAAAAAATAAAAAATTTTTTTTACTTTTAATACTTTAACTTTAACGTAAACATAGTTCTTTATTCTAAATTATAATTTAAAATAAGTTTTAATATTAAGCCGGCAGCGGTCCAGCTACAGTTTATTAAACCTTAAAACCTTATAAAAAAATAAAAAAGGTAACTACTTTACTTATAGCCTTGGGTATAATCTTAAAACCTTATAAAATAAAAAATCTTACACCCTTTTAAAGCCATAGGTAACTAGTAGTAATTAAATAGTAGTTTAATAATTTTTTAATAATACTAATAGTTTATTAAACCTTAAAACCTAGTAA
This sequence comes from Aspergillus mulundensis, assembly GCF_003369625.1. Taxonomy (NCBI): domain Eukaryota; kingdom Fungi; phylum Ascomycota; class Eurotiomycetes; order Eurotiales; family Aspergillaceae; genus Aspergillus; species Aspergillus mulundensis. Next base: position 1,249,194 of record NW_020797893.1, on the reverse strand, counting down.
AAAAAAAAAAAAAAGTATTTAACTTAGTAAGGTTATTACCTTTTTTTTTTAAACTAGTGGTAAACTAGTATTATCACGGCTAGTTTTTTATAATTTACTAGGGCTTTTTATACATGCTTAAAATTAAAAAGTGGTTTTTATAAATTTTTATAGCTAGGCCAGCCCTTTTACTTAATAARAAATTTATTATATTTATAAATTTATTATTTTTTAAGAATA
>NW_020797893.1:1245610-1248284 GCF_003369625.1 Aspergillus mulundensis | reverse complement strand
TTATATTATAAACGCGCCCTTTATACTTTAATAAAGGTAGGCTAATAATAAAGTTTATAAAAATATTTTTTTATAATATATTTAGTATTAAAAAAAATATTAAACTTCCCTAAGGTAACTACCTTAAAACCTTAAACCTTTAGTATAAGAAACATTTTTTAATATACACACGCGTATTTTTATTAAGCTTTTCCCACTAAAACTTACAGGTAAGTAATTTAATAATCTTTTTATAATTAAAGTGACCCGCATAAGGATTATTATAATATTATTTTATAATCTTGTGTTATAACACGGGCATAAAAGGTATATAAATAATACCTTTATAAAAAAGAAGTTTTTTTTTCTTATGTTACTTAGTAATAAAAAAGGCCTGCCTTAAATTAATAAAAATTATACCTTTAAGCTATTATTATAATTAGCCTGCAAAAGCATCCTTTTATTAAGCTATAATTAATTATTATTAAAGGGTATTTATAACTAGTCTAGTAATTTCTTTCTTATTTACTATTTTTATAGTAAATATTTTAAAACTTAAAAGTTTTAGGTATTTATAAGCTTAACCACGCGAAGAAATAGCTAGATCCTCTAGTGCTATTTTAATAGTGGTTTATTAAAAAAATAAACTTAACTTTTTTTATAAAGTAAAAAGCATTTTAACTTAATACTTCTTATTTTTTATTATATAATTTAATTACTATAATAATATATTTGCTAGATTATACTTACCTAGCTTATACTTAATTTTAAAGTTATAAGCTATAAGCAATTCCGCTTATTATACTTGCCTTTAATTTAAAACCTTTATTATAAAAAAATAACATAGGTTATTATAATTATACTACACGCGTATAAAATATAAAAAGCCCTTAAGGTAGTAATATTATTTTTTAAAGTATTTAATTACCGCAAGCAGTTTTTAATTATAAACCTTGTAATAAAGCTTTAATTTATATAATTAATAAAAATAAAAGGTTATAGGGCGTTACTAGTCCTATTTTTTTTTACTAAGTAACTTTTCTTGCTTTAGCTATATAATAATTTTAGTAATAGTAAACCCTAATATATTAATAATAATAAAAATCTTTTTTTTAGGATTAAAGTGCTGCAGTACTAGTAGCCTGGTAAAATTTAACTTAATTTTTTTAAATATATTTTTTATGTTAATAAAAAATAAAAAAGGCCTGCTTTTATATCCCTTTACTATTTTTATTAAAAGCTAGGTTATTAAACATGTTACTTTGGCATAGCTAGGAATAAAATGTTAAAAATAGTTTATAAAGCTTAAAAAAACCTATAACTTATAAAATAATATTAATTTTAGCTAATTAGTAATAGTCCGGCTGCGGTCTAGATTAATAAATATTTTTTTTTATTTAATAATAAAGCCTAAAAACTTTACCTTTTTTTTATAAAAACTGCATTTTAATAATTTTGCATATAAATTATACCTTTTTAATTAATTAAGGACTTTTTAAACATGGTGCACATGTTTTTTTTCCGTCTCCAAGAAAATAAGAATATTATTAAGGTAAATAATGCAAAACTTATTAAGAATCCTGCTTATAACCATATTTATATAGGATTAAAATATAGCTAGCGCATTTATTAAGCCAAAGGGCATAATTATATACTTATAGTAACTATAATAGGTCCAGAACACTGTTTTTTATTTATTTTTTTTTTTAATTTATATTTAATAATACGTGTTACGCAAATCTAGCTTGGTAAAATATCTTATATTTACTAGCTAATTTATTAGCTTGTTAATATATAGTAATAAATAATAATTCTTATTAGTTATTACATTTAAACCACGGTAGTTAACATAAAAATATAAAAATTTATTAAATTTTTAAATAAAAAGCACTGGTACTCTGGCGCTGCTTTAAAATAGCCTAATTTATCCCTTTTTAAGTATTTTATTAAGATACTTTTTTAATATTTATAACTTATATTAAAAAAAACTATAAATAGGGCCCTATAAAAGCTTCTTACCCTTTTTTAATAAAATTTTATACTTTACTTTATTAGTTAAAAGTTAAGCAACTTCTTATTTAAAAAAAACTTTACTTTAGTAAATATACTAAAATAGCAGGACCACCTTTACTCCCCCTTTAATTTTTTTTAATTAATAAAGTATTATAAGTACCGGTCCCTTGCGCATAGTTTTTATAAACTTTTATAATATTTTAATTTTAATAAAAAGTGTATAATTTTGCCAAGTCCATTCCGCCATAATAAGGTGAAGGTTTAGATTTAATTTAATTATTTAAGAACATCCTAGGACTGCTTAATAATCCTTATAAATAAAATTAATAATATAATATACTAAGTTAAACGTTTTTATAACTCCCTTTAAATTATAAACTTAAGTACGGGCTTGTAAACACCTATAGTAAAAAGTAAAGGTGCTATTAGCATACTAAACTAGCTATATTATGTGGTTGGTATTTATTTTAATACCTTGCTTTTATAAATATTAAACTAAAATAAAATTAGTATTAGCCCTAGTATTAAGTAATACCTTAAATTATTAATTTACCCTATTTTTTTGCATTTTAAAATTTATAAAAATAGGGAAAATAATTTTTTTTTATAAATTATATAGCTTTAATAACTTAAGGCCAGGGAATTATTATTTATTTTTTACTAGTTTTTTTTTAGGCTTTTT
>NW_020797893.1:1188298-1244785 GCF_003369625.1 Aspergillus mulundensis | reverse complement strand
TTAAATTAATAGGCTTTAATAATAATATAAAATAGCAAGGTAAAAAATATATTTTACCCTATGCTTTACTAAGCTAGTAAACCAAATTATTTAAGTTAGGTTTTTTTTTTTAACTATCTTTAATAATAATAAAATTTTTAAGYATAAATAAAAAAGGGGATACTTTTTTAGTTATCTAAGTTTAAGTTTTAAAAACCTTAATTAAAACGCCTGCGGATTACCTTTGCTTACCCTTTAAAAATCTAGTTTAGGATATTATTATTAAAAAAGTTTAAAAAGTAGTAGGTAAAAGCAACTTTAACTATAAAACTAATAAGTTTTAAAAATTTTTACTAATAATAAAGATATTAATAAAAAAATCTAATTAATAAAAATGGAGTATTTTAAACCCTACTAAATAATATTAAAAAAGTTACTTAAAAATCTTAATAAAAGCTAGTTTTAAAGCTACCTTTATAAACCTTTAAGCTATGCTTAAGTTATTTTTAACTAAAAAGTAAATATAGGTTTAAATACTTTATATATAGGTCCTTACTTTAGCCTATACTTAGGGCCTACCCTAGCCTTACCTAATTAATAACCAAGACCCTAAATGCTAATAACCTAGTTAAGTTATATAGCCTAACATGGTAGTAAGGTATGCCAAGCCTTAGCGGCCTAAGGCCAAAGCTCAGGTCACCTAAGGCGCCAACTCTGGACCGTTGGTGGATCGGCTCCGGTGACGTCAAACGGAAAAACGTTGGCCCTGACACTTATAATTATATTTATATAGGATTAAAACATAGCTAGCATATTTATTAAGCTAAAGGGCATAATTATATACTTATAGTAACTATAATAGGTCTAGAACACTATTTTTTATTTATTTTTTTTTTTAATTTATATTTTATAATATATGTTACGTAAATTTAGCTTGGTAAAATATCTTATATTTACTAGTTAATTTATTAGCTTGTTAATACATGGTAGCAAATAATAATTCTTGTTAATTATTATATTTAAACTATGGTAATTAATATAAAAATATAAAAATTTATTAAGTTTTTAAATAAAAAGCACTGGCGCTTTAGCGCTACTTTAAAATAGCTTAATTTATTTTTTTTTTAAGTATCTTGTTAAGATACTTTTTTAATATTTATAACTTATATTAAAAAAAATTATAAATAAAACCTTATAAAGGCTTCTTGCCCTTTTTTAATAAAATTTTATATTTTACTTTATTAATTAAAAGTTAAGTAGCTTCTTACTTAAAAAAAACTTTACTTTAATAAATATATTAAAGTGGCAGGACCACCTTTACTCCCCCTTTAGTTTTTTTTAATTAATAAAGTACTATAAGTACTAGTTTCTTGTGTATAGTTTTTATAAACTTTTATAATATTTTAATTTTAATAAAAGGCATATAATTTTACTAGGTTTATTTTACTATAATAAGGTAAAAGTTTAGATTTACTTTAATTATTTAGGGATATTTTAGGACTACTTAATAGTTTTTATAAATAAAATTAATAATATAATATATTAAATTAAATATTTTTATAACTTTTTTTAAATTATAAACCTAAGTACAGGCTTGCAAATACCTATAATAAAAAATAAAAATATTATTAATATACTAAACTAGCTATACTATATGGTTAGTATTTATTTTAATACCTTACTTTTATAAATATTAAATTAAAATAAAATTAGCATTAGCCCTAGTATTAAATAGTGCCTTAAATTATTAATTTACCCTATTTTTTTATATTTTAAAATCCATAAGAATAGGGAAAGTAGTCTTTTTTTTTAAATTATATAACTTTAATAACTTAGGGCCAGGGAATTACTATTTATTTTTTATTAATTTTTTTTTAGGCTTTTTTTTATTTAAACAAGCTTTTAATAGGTAGCCTAATTTATTATAATTAAAATAAAGGCCCTTTTTTTTATAATACTTTTTTTTTTTTTAAAAAAGTAAGTTACCACTTTTTTTCTTGCTTTTTTTTTTTTTYTTTTTTTTAAAAAAGCCGCTCCGCCGCCGTTTTAGTTTTATTTTAAGTTATTCTTATTTTTTTTATTTTTAAAGTTAAAACCAACTCTAGACTTTTTTTTCTTTTTAGCTTTTAAGGCCTTATTATACTTATTAATAAATTTTATATAAATTACCGCTATATTTACTTTAAGTATAATTTTTAAAGGTTTTTTTAACTTTTTTAAGTGTAAGTAAATATTTTTATTATAAGTTTTAATAAGTACTTACGCCTTAAACTTTAGATTATTAAAGTATAGGCCTAATTTTATAAAGTAAAGTCCCTAAAAAGTAATATTTTAAGTACTTTATTATTTAATTAAAAAATACTAGGTAGCGTGGTAACCCTGGTTTGTAACTAAGTTAACCTATATATATATAAATTTTTTAAAATTTGCCCAGGTTTACTTATTATTTTAAAATTTAACTTAACCTTTTTAATAATTACAGGCGTTTTTTAAAGTGTTTTAAATAATAAATATAATTTTTTTATTATTTATTTAAAACCTTTTAAAAGTATTATAAAAGTAATTTTTTAAATTTTTAAATTAAATTTTAAGCTTTGTTATATTTTTCCCTTTTAATTTTTTAACCTTTTTAAACTTAATTTTAGGCTTTTAAAAAGCCTTTTTTTTTTTTAATAAAGCTTATAATTTTTAATAGCTTTTTAATACCTTTTTTATATATATTTAAAACTTTTAAATCCCTTAAAGCTAGCTTTACTAGCACTAGGTTTTAAAGGTAAAGTAGCTTTAAAATAATAATTTAAGTTATTTAAGCTTAACTTTAAACTAAAATTAAAAAAATTATTAAAATTAATTTTTTTTAAAGCTTATTAAAAATATTAACAAAAAAATTAGCACGGGGATTAATAAAAAAATTAATATAAAAATTAATAATTTAATATTATTTTAGCTTTAGGTTACAGGGGCAACTTTTTCTTATTTTTTTTAAAAAAATATTTTAATTTTAACACGTGATATTAATTATATTAAGGTTAAAAAATAAATAAGCTAAAAATTATAATTTTAAATTACTTCCCCTTCGGGACGGCTCCGGTTATAATAAATTTTAAATTAATAAGTTTTAATAATAATATAAAATAATAAGGTAAAAAGTATATTTTACCCTATACTTTATTAAGCTAGTAAATTAAATTATTTAAGTTAGGTTTTTTTTTTTAACTATTTTTAATAGTAATARRATCCTTAAGCATAAATAAAAAAAAAAATATTTTTTTAGCTATTTAAGTCTAGATCTTAAAAACCTTAATTAAAATACTTATAAACTACCTTTACTTATTTTTTAAAAATTTAGTTTAGGATATTATTATTAAAAAAGTTTAAAAAGTAGTAGGTGCAAGTAACTTTAACTATAAAATTAATAGGTTTTAAAAATCTTTACTAATAATAAAAATATTAATAAAAAAATTTAATTAATAAAAATAAAGTATTTTAAACCCCGCTAAATAATATTAAAAAAGTTACTTAAAAATTTTAATAAAGGTTAACTTTAAGGCTATTTTTATAAACCTTTAAGCTATGCTTAAGCTATTTTTAACTAAAAAGTAAATATAGGTTTAAATACTTTACACACGGGTTTTTATTTTAACTTATATTTAAGGCTTATTTTAGCCTTGCTTAACTAGTAGCTAAAACCCTAAATATTAATAACCTAGTTAAGTTATATAGCCTAATATAGTAGTAAGGTATACCAAGCCTTGGCGGCCTAAGGCCAAAGCTCAGGCGCCAACTCTGGACCAACGGTAGATTAGCCCCGGTGACGTCAAATGGAAAAATGTTGGCCCTGACAAAAATATAATTATATTTTTTTTAATATTATTATTATAAAAAAAAGCCTAGCATTTTTAAAAAAGGTTATTATAAATATTATTTAAAAAATTAAAAGTATACCGCAAGTAGCTAGCACTAAGGTTTTTTTAATTATTTTAATATATTAGCCTAGTTAGGTGCTAACTTTTAAGTTTTATATATACTTTTTAAGCTTAATTTTATTATTATACCACGCCTTTGTGCTATATAAAAAGCTAAAAATAATATAAATAATAATTATTGTCAGGACGCAAACTACACCTTCCTAATCGGGAAATRGAGGTGTGACGGTAGCCAAAAGGCCAACATGGCTAGGCTTAGCCATCCCGATTCCATGGATGTATCCACTCTCCTCTGGTCACCTGACTAGCTTGCCCCACCAACCCYGCTAGCGCTCGACACCTAACTCCTTTAGGCCGCGCCCGGGCTCTTGGCGGTCCGGAGCCCTTGGCTCCGGCCCTGACAATTATTTTATAAAATAAGTTTACAAGCAGGCTATATATTATATATATTAAATTATAAATATATTAAGTTATTACGCGGGCTTTAGCTACCTATTTAATAATATATTAATATTAAAAAAGCTATTTATTAAAAAAAATACTTAATTAATATAATATAGGCTGTTTTTAGCCTAATATTATGGTAATAAAAATAATTATTAATTAATTATTAACTATTAATAAGGGTAATTTACCATGTTATTTTTAGGTAATATATAATATTTTTAGTTTTTTAAGTATAAAAGCTACCTTATTCTATTTTTTTTAGGCTAGTATATTATAAATATTTTTTACTAAAAGCTTATAATTTATATAAAGGGAGTTACTTACATAGCTAAAATAAAAGTTATTTATATAATTAAAATATAAAATTAGGTTTATTAATAATAGCTTAATAATATATAATAAAAATAATATTAAAAAAAGGGGCAAGCCTTATAATATATTATAATATATTAAGTATATTATTATTATAATAAATTTTAGGCGTACTTTCACGCTTTATTTATTAAAAAAACTTATAATTAAGGTTAAAAGCATGCAAGGCTAGCCTTGCTTTATTATTTATTTAAATAGGTATTATAATAAAATAATATTAAAGGCGCCTAGGATATTTATAATAATTATAATAATTTTTTAATTTTATAAAAGCGCTATTTTTATATTATAAGTAAAAAAGGCTATTAAGTTTATAGCTAAGTATTTAAGCAAAGTATTATATTATTATAGGCTTAGTATTTTTTATACTAGTATAATAAAAATAATATAACACGCTATAATTTATTTAAGTTTTTTTTTAATATTAAAAGTAGTGCTATAAAACACTAAAATTAGGGTAAAAACTTATTTTTTTTACTATTTTTTAAAAGTATTACTATTTTTACAAGCTTTTATAATAAAAAAAGTACTTTAGTTATAAGTATTAATTATATAGCTTGTGTATGGCCTGCCTAACATACTTTTAATAAGTTTTTAAAATATAAATTATTACTTAATCCTCTGGGAAAGGTGCTACTTATATTAATAATATTTTTTTAACCTTTTTTAATAAATTTTTTTTAATTAATAAAAATACTTATTACCCTGCTAGTGCTCTAGCGCTAGGAAATTAAAGTTTAAATTATTATTTATATTAAAATATTTTAATACTATTTTTTATAAAATATTAGTTTTTTCCCGCATGTTTTTAATTACTTTATTATTTACTAGTAATAAAAAAGCCTTAAACCTAGGCTTAAGCTTATACTATATTATTATTTAATATAATTTTTAATTATTTTTAATACTATTAATTATCTTGGTTTAATATACATGCTTAATTTTATAAATTATAGCTAAAAATTACTTTTTTTATTTTAGGGTAAGGTTTACCACCCAGGCTTAATAATTTTTTATATATTTAATTAATTATTAAGGGGCGCTATAGCTCCCTAGGTTAAGATATTTATTAATTATTTATATAACTTTTATAATAGTATTACTAAAAAATTTAATATATTAATTTAGTGCCTTTATATTTTTAAGCTCCCTAAGTTAAAAAAAAATATTATTTTATTTTTTATAAGCCTAACCAGGTGCTTAAGCTTATAGTTTAGTATATTATAATAATATTTTTTTAATATTTTTTTCCCGCGCCCTGGTATTATAATAACTAAAGTTTAATAATTAAAGTTATTATATAACTTAAGTATTATTAACATGCAAGTAAAAAAAATATTTAAAAAAATTAAATTAAAAATATAGCTAGCTTTATATATAGCCATGCCTAGCTTATTAATATAGCTAATATTATTATTATTAGCCTACCTAATAATCTTGCTATTATAATATAGGTTATTTATTTTAAGCTTAAAGGTATTATAAGTAATATTAAAATTCTTATTAATTATATAATTTAGGGTAGGGATTAATATAACTAGGTAATTAATTATTTTATAAATAATTAATTTTTAATATATATTTAAAACCTTAATATTATTTATTATAAGCTATAACATGTTTTAATTTTATACTAGGTAGTATTATTTAGTATATAATACTTTTTTTTATAAATATAAGTAAGTACTTTAAGGTATTTTTTTAACTAGTTTTTATAATTATTTTAGGCATTTACTAGCGCGTAATACTTATATATTAAATAATTTTAAGTTTTTATGCTTATAGTAGTCCAGGACTTTTAAATATAGGTAATATTATAACTTTATTTATAGGCTAGTTATAAAATTATAATATAACTAGGTATAAATTTATTTATATTAGCCTAGTAAATAATAAAATCCTATTATTATTAAATATTATTTTAATAATAATTATTATGGTTTTTTTTAATGCTTTATTATTAAACCTTAAAGGGGGATTTAATATTAACCTTTATTACCTAGGGTAAAAAAGGCGTGTTTATACTAGCTAAAACAAGCAGGATTAATTTAATAAAAAGCTACTTAAAATTTTAATTATTAGTAAAGGTGTTAAACCACGGGGTATAGTAATTAATAATTATTATAAAGCCTTACTTATTTATTTTTAGCTTTTTCACGGCGTGTTTTTAAAAATTTTTTAAAATAAAAATTACTTAATTTTAGCCTAAAGCTAGATATTAATATTAACCTAGGCATGCATGTTTTAATATTAATAAGTATTATAGTAGCGCATATTATTAAGTTTTTTTTTAAATAAATAAATTAATTTTTTATTTTTATACCTAGGGGCTACTAGGTAATTATTATATTTTATTAATTAAGGGCCTAAATAGTTTATATAATATATAAAATTTTTATAGTTTAAATTAATAAAACCTAGGTGGTTTATAGCTATTATATTATATTATATATAATATATTATATAGTTATATTATACTAGGTAATAATATTTTTAATAGCTAGGGTTATATTAAAAAACTAGTTAATATTTTTTAATAAGCTAGTAATACTTATTTTAATTAAATAAAATAAAGGCCTTAGGCTACTTTAAAAAAAATATTATTTAAATATTATACCTAGTATTAAAATTAGGCCTATATTTTAAAAAAGTAAGCCTAACTAGCTTTAGTTTAGTTTAGGTTATAATTTTATTTTAAATTAGCTTAGTAATATTTATTTTACTATTATTATATACTAAAATAATACTAGGCATTCCTTGCACCGCGTAGTTATATTACTTTTAAAAAATATATATATTAATAGCACCTAGGGTATAATAAATTATATTAATTATTTTATTAGCTACTAGAAGGTTCCTAGTAAAAAGGTTATTAAAAATAATAGCCTAGCTTATATAAGTAATATTAATCCTAGAAATGGCCGCTGTCGCGGTTAGTCCTAGCACACACTTAATAAGGGCTTGCCGGACAGCGTACGCCTCGGGGCGTGCTATCAGCTTGTTGCTGGGGAGGGTGATCAGCACCCTGCGGTCGTCTCGCGCGGTTGAGGCTGTGTGCCTTCAGATAGGACTGTCAAAGAATGTTCTACATAGGGGTGATTCTGGAAGTAATATAGCGAAATGCTGGTGGTGGAGAAGCTGTGCATTGTCCTACTCATGTATGAGGTACTATTTCCCGAAACCCTCGGTCCATTAGCTGTAACTGTGTGACAATTTCAAGATATTCTGTGATAATAATAGATTGTTATTGTGTTGGCCCGTGGCCATCCTGTCTATATATGTGGGTGAGGAGAAAACCATGCGGGCCTTGGGCCTCGTAGGGTGAAAAACTCCTATTTATCTAGTGTTCATGTTCGCTATAGGTCCATGTCGCCCTAGATCTGTGCGAAGATAGTCTGTGATAGATGAAGCAGTGAACAAGTCCTGACTGTCCCCCTCAGCATTAGGACTTAGGGGTAGTCTGTCCATGTCACCGCCAGCACTATGGACGCTCATGCTTGTTCCTTGACAGCAGTCGTTAGCTTGGATTGTCGCCCGGGCAGTTTCATCGACCACGCCTTCTCATTACGGAAGAAAGTAGACAGCATGATTACCTCATAGCGCTCCAAGGTGATGCTTGTTTCTTGGCAGGAGTCGTTGGCGTTCGCGTGGATTTTGGCCAGGGCGGACGCGAACTCCTCATACTTGCACCAGTCCGTCGTTCCGTTGTGCTATAGTGCCGGCAACAAGTCAGCAAAAACACCCGAAATCCAAGAGGGAAAATAAAGTAACGTACCTTCTCATCTGCGTATTTAAAGTAGGAGGCTAGTGCTTTTACCATGTCGGGCTTGAGGGTGCAGCCTCCCATTTTCTCACACCCGGTATGGATCTCGTAGATGGCGTCTCCGAGACGCACGATCCAGACGTGCAGGCTTTCGAGGGGGAAGGGGTAGTCGTTGGTAATGCAGGAGGGCATGTTTGATGAAGACATCTTGCTTGTGGTACTGTTGTGATGGTCAGTGGAACAAGGGTGTTAGCCGATTGGATTCGGTAGCAGTAGTTGTTAGATTTGATGTGCAGCCAGTCAAACTGGAAAATGTTGGAATGATGATGATTATGATGAGAGTAGATAGGATGGGATGGAGCGGCGGTATTTATGTTACTACGACCTGGCCTGTATAAAGGAATACGCTGACCCGAACATAGGGCTTTCTTCATGTCCTGAAAGCCTTTGGATGGTTCTAGGAAATGAAGACAAGGGTTACGGTCTGGTACATGGCCGTTGTTTCTCAATATCAAAGATGCGTCAAGATACGTCTTTGGTTTATGCTTATTACCTTGTCACCAGTACTTTGTCTACTGTAGGACCTGACCCTCCGCCCTTGTTGGCTGAAACGCGGAAGAATGGTCGCCTTTGCTGCCAAGTCTATCACAACAAAGGGCCATTCAAGCACTCGTGATATTCGAAAGATGCATTGTTTTATATCTGAGGTAAGGAGGGGTAATGGATGACAGACACAGTGTAGTCGAGTCGGAAGGCAAGGGCGTAGGTATGTGGAAGTTGACGTAGTGCCCGCTTCCAACTACTTCTACCTGGTTGATGAAGGTTACAGCCAGATGCTACCTTTCCTATTTGATAAGCCTGGAGAGAAGGATCCAGGGAGGAGCGTATTGGTTTACCCAAGGAGGCATCCATCTTATACCTAAACGCGCGATACCCTACATGACGGTGAACGTTATCAGGAAATGATAGAATGCGCATAATGACCATCTATTGCCTACTATAGAGACTTTGCTCTTTTGTTTCAAACTGAATTAATATCACTCTAACCTCAATGCTCTGTGGCAAGACACAATGCATTGTCAGGTATCCACAGATGCTTCCAGAGATTATCTGTACCTAGGGTGCATGGGTGAATTACGCTGAGAACACATGCAGCTCGGCGAGTGTGAGTTAAATACCATACAATTGACTGATACATTGGTAAGGGAGACACAGGAGAATATACGCCATAGGCTTCTTCATAGCTATTCCAAGTACGTAGAGCGAGAACTTCCATCCGAATACCTCGATAGGCTCTCTACGAGTACCGCCAGGCTTATTCACCTCCGCCACTCCATCCCTCAGCGCGCTGGTCAACCATCACAACTCCAACTGATTCCTCGTTTCTTCAACACGATTGGAACCTCTCGACCCCATCCCCATCTCCTCCATTATTTCTTCTCACTCGCTTCACCGCTCTCCTTCTCGCTACAAACGCAAACCAAGTTAGCAAAACACCCAGTAGTACCAGGATCAATGACATATGAAATGAACCTACTCCTCCTTGAGAGCCTGGCGGAATTCGTACAGCGCCTTGGCCTCCTCGGCCGTCAAGCGGCAGCATGTCCCCGCCTCAGCCGCCGCACGCACTTTCTGCTGGGCGCTGATGAGACCCCGGATGAAGGCTATGTCCTCGGCCAACTTGGATATGTTGGTGGTGGTGCTTGATTCGGGCATTTTGATTTGCGGGGTTCGTGTTCGGCGATGATTTGAAGAGGATGAGGGGCAGTTGATGGAAGTGGGTTGGCTGTATTTGTGATAGAGGTCGGAGAAATGGTGGGAGAGTGAATGGGGAAGAAATCTGGATGGGGAGAGTCTGGCTGGGATGCTTATGACGAGTCCTAGGATTTGGCTTGGAGGTGCTCCACGCCGGCTGCGCTTTCAACATTTGTCGAGAGGCCGTTGGGGGTCTAGACGTAGACGCGGCGTCGAGGCCAAGGTTCGATGCTTTGTGTGTCTACCATATTATCCCGCTTTGCAACAGTGGCTTCCAGGGGCTTCAGTAATTGGCTGACATGTACATGCTTTCAACCATCTCCCGAAAAGAATCAAAGCTGACATTCTGCCCTTTGCATCGTAAAAGATTCGCTTGACCATTTTGTAGCGGGGCCTGCCTGGGGTCTTTTGGGCCATGCAACAGCAGCAGGTTTCACTGCTGTAGCATAGAAAACCCTTCTGATAACTCGTACTGTTCTGGAGGCCATTTTGAAGATGTCTCCAGTATTTTGACACCTGGTTCTGCGGGGCTAGCGATAACCAAAGCGTGGTGGAAAGAATTGGAACCAGGTTCCTTGGTGACATATTACTCCGCGGCACGGTGTGATAGGTATGCCGCGACCAGGAAGTCTGGAACCATTGAGAAACAAAGCCAAGGGCAATATGGTAGAATTCTACGCCACCTAGCAGCAGGATTGACTTTACGGTAAGTAGATTGACAAGCTTGAACGACGCCGTGCTTTCTAGATAGCGGCCATTTACTGTTTAGCGGGATCGCATCACTCCATTCTGGGCCCAAGGGTCTTACTGGGGATCAAATCACGTATATGTTAAAGAAATAAAGGTTAGGTATTCAAGAACTGTAAACGTTGCCCGGGCCCCCGAAGCGAGGCGTAGCTCGGCCAGCGTAAGTCTGCAGCGGGGGCAGACAAGCTTGTTTATGTCAATTGCATATTCAAGGTCCGACGGATGTCATGTAAAATAGAGGAATTTTGGATCGACAGCCAATGGGAGACCGGCGTGTTTCTAGCTGGAATTCGGCTTTTACTTTATGTCGGCGAGGTCAGAAATTGTGCAGGTGAAATGTGACTGGCCATCTTGCCAAAGTCTTTGAGAGATTTCAGGATCCAGGATTCACAGATCCCCAGTGCTGCTAATATTCATGTACTAAATCGCAGGATTCTAACGTGTATGTATTGGGCAGACGCTTCCGTGTTTTCCTTTGCGTCGACTAAGCGCCCGTTTCAGCTCAGGGATGATGAATCCATATCTTGGGCAAGCGCCTACAACACGAGTTTGTTGTCGCGAATGGCCGTGAACGCCTATATTGGTGCTCGAACCAGGCTTCCAACTGTTGACCTGGTCTTTTTACCAGCGATGTTCACCTTGTACGTGGCCTATGGGTGGGCAGTGATAAGTTGGCTCCGATCCTGGGGGCTGGGAGATATCTCAAAAGATGAATTGGGAATACCAAACACTCATATCGTTAACAAACAAATCCAAAGTGCCCCAGAGGTCTGCTGGAAGTGGGTGCCTGAGGCCACCGGCGGCCTTAGGGCTCCGGTGGAGGAAGGTTCTTCCGGCCCGAATAGCCACCATAAAACTCTTTATCTATCCCTAGAATATCTAGCTTAGTATACCATGTAATATAAAAGACTTTTACCTACTATAACTAGTTATTTTTTTTAGTAGGTTATAAGCCTGGGTTTACTTAACTTATACACCTAACTAAAAGTTTCTTTTTTCTTAAGTTAACCTATATTAACTAAATACGTGGTATTTCCTTATTCCGCCTATTTAGCTTTATATTTTTTTTTAACTTTATTAATTATTATAATAATTAAAAAGCCCTATGCTTAAGGCAAGGCCTTTATTACTAAGGTATAAATATTATGGCTTTATCCTATTTTATATTAAATCCTTTATTTTTTTTTTACCTTTTTAATTAACTTTTAACTTTATAAACGCCCCCTTCCTAGGGCCACATGTATTTAATTTCTTAATAAAAATAAGTTTCCCTTAGTAACCAAAAAGTTTTAAAACCTTTAAAAGTAATATAACTTTTTTAGGTTTTTTAATTTAAACTTTAACTTTAATTATTTCCTGGAGATTTAAACTAATTTTTAAATATTTAACTAGCTATTCTTAGTTACTAGTTTTTTTTTATTTTTTTGTGACTATTCTAGCATAGGCTTTAGCCTATTTAACCTTAACCTTACCATGGTAACTTCTTAGGGCTTACTATTTTTTAATACCTTTAGTTTCTAGCCTTATTCCCCAGGTAGTTTAATCCCTGGCTCCTAGATTACTTTAATTTTTTTACTATTTAATTTTTTTATATTTAGTTTTCCTACACCAAGCCAAGATAAAAAAAATAACCTTAATTAAAATAAAGAACATTCTGGTTTTAATATTAAAAAACTAGTAGGTTAAATAAAACTAGTAAGTATTTTTAAAGCTTTAAAAGGCCGGCTACAGCCACTTTTTAAAGTAGTTAAATTAAAAATATTTTATAAAAACCATCCCTATTACTCCGGCTTTTACTATACTAGCTTTAGCAGGTAAAAATACTAAAACCCCTGGCTAATAATTTACTATAAGCCAAGCTAAAAATATAAGTATTAATAGCAAAGTTTTAGTTACTATTACACCTTTTACTTAGCCTACTACTAAGGCTATTATTACTAAGGCTATTATTACTAAGCTTACACCCCTAGTAAACCATAATAAGGCTAAAATTTAGTGATAAAACTAAGACCATGTAATAGCTTTAATTTTTAGCTATTTAAGCTTTAATTTATAAAACCTTTTTACTAATAAATAAATAGTTTATAAGCTACTTAACAAGATTAAAAGCTACCTTAAACCTAATACTAATATTATAATTTTTAAGGCCTAGGCTAATTTAATATTTTTATTTTATAATAAAAGTATTTTTAACCTTAGCAAAAAACTTAAAAAAATTTAATAAAAATTTACCTGTGTTAGTATTACACTTTTAACTAAACTTATTATTATTACTTTTTATTAAGCCTTAGGTAACTAATTTAACTATTTTAAGGCCATGTACTTTAATAACCATGTTATTAAATATTTTTTAAGGGATACTACCATGTTAATTACCTTTTTAAATAACTTTATAATTATTACTAAGTTTACTAAATTAAACTAGAACCAGGGCACTGGTACCCTAATATTTTTTTTTAGTAAGGTATTTATAAAGCCTAATACTAAGCACTATAAAAACTACCTTAATATTATTTAAATATATAAAAATAAGGGTACCGCGGATATTACCACATGCTATTATTTTTATTATAACATGCTTTTTTATAGCTAAAAAACCTATTATTAACTTTATTTTAAGCTTAAAATTACTTAAAAAAACTCCTAGGGTAGCAAGGGCACTAAGCACCCTTAAAAAAATTTTAAATTTAAAAAAAATATAAAGCTTATACTTAAGCTAGTACTTATAGCTTAAATTAACTTAAATTTTAAATAAAAAACTATTTAAAATAGTTTTATTTAATAAATTACCCTGGATAATAGCTATATATAATATATTATTTATAATTACTTTTTATTTTAGGACCTTAAGCCTTATACTAGCCCTGGTATTAAGGGTATTAGCCCTGGAGTTTTTAGTACCTAGGATATTAATATTATTAAAATTCCCTATTATATTAATAACTAGCTTAAAATTTTAACTTTAAATAATATTTTATACTACTTAAACATGTTTTTTATGCTAATATTTATTTTTTAGCTATTAAATAAGTATTGCTTAGTTAGCTTTAGCTAGTAGGATATAAAAACTAAAAAGCTATAAGGTACTAATATTATTATCTTATATAGCTATAAATTAGCTTAGTATATGGTTATTAAAGTTTATAAAGTGTTTTTTTTTAACCTTTACTAGGGCCTAGTAATACCGGCTATTTTAATATTAATAGCCTTTATTTTTTAAAATAAATTTTCCTAGCTTTAATACTAATAAATAGGCTATACCTCTAAAAATTAACTTAATAAAATAAAAAAGGTGGTCCGCGGTATGCACATGCCTAAGGGCTATATTTATAAATCTTATATTATTACATACTAGCAGGCTAAACCTTATAAAAGCACTATAATACCTATTAATTAACTATTTAAATTACTTTATATAAACATCTCCAGCCTGTATCTGCTTTTATTTAATAAAAAGGTATATATTAGCTTTATTATAAATAATAAATTTTATTATTACTAGATTATAACACTAGCTAGCAAGAATAAATTTACTACCTGGGCTTTTTTTATTATTTACTAATATAATATACCTAAACTTTTATTACACCGTGTATGCTATAACTAAGGGGAAAAGAATATTTATAACCTATAATACCTTATTTATAGCTTTAAAATTATTATAAAAACCTTTAGTATAAACTAGTATAAATAAAATAGCCATACTAAAGCATTTATTAATAAGTTACTTAGCCCTATATAATTTATATTATATAATACTAGAGCCCTAGCTAATATATAGTTTAAGTTTTATAAAAATACTAGTTATTTATATAATTAAACTTTATATTTTATACTAAATAATATTACACCTTTTAAAGCCTAGTATAGCTATTAACTAAATATCTTTTATATCTATATTTTTTAGTCCAAGATCTATGTTTTAAACCTATTAAAAAAGTAAAAAAAGCTTTATAAAAATAGTAAAATAAAAACCAAAAGGCTAGTTAGGTTTAATAAAAAAATAAATAAACTATACTAGGTTTTCCTGGATAATAGCCACGTGGTTTTAGTATATAATATTAATATTATTAAAAATTATTATATTAGACTAGATCCTTTGCTAAAAGCAACTACTTTAGCGCCTTTAGGAACCTTTATTTTTAAGGCCTTACTAAGAGTTACTAAAACTCTAAGCCCTTTAAAAATCTCTATCCCCAAGGCCTTATTTTTAAGCCCTTTAGGAATTTTTATTCCCAAGGCGCTTAAAGTACCTACCTTTCCAGGAATTCCTATTTTTAAAGCTCCGGTATTTTTAGGAATCTTTATTTTTAAAAACTTACTAGCTAATACTAACCTAAATACTAAAAAAAACCCTAAAAATAAATCCCTAAAAAGCCCAGCTTTTAGGGACCTTTTTAAATATATAAACCCTAAAAATCTAGTAGTAAAAGCTACTAATTTAGCTACTAAAATTAATATATTTTTAAAAAATTTTAATTTTAGCTTTTATAATACTAGCCTAGTGTATTACACACGCGCTTAAGCTATTATTAATTTTAAAAAAGCTTTTTAAATCTTAAATAAGCTAGCCTATTTATTTTATTTTTAAAATATTATTAAAGCCATGTAAAATAGGATTGCCCTAGCTAGTAAACCTTATTTAAATAATTTTTAAGTACTAACTAGCAAGCCTAGCCTAAATAATATTTTAGTACTAGCTATAATACTTTATAAGTAAATTTTTAAAAAAAATAAACTAATAGTTTAGTAAGCTAAAGCTAGAGGTAAATAAAATAAGTAATTTAAAAATATATAAAAAAAATATAATTTTCTAATAAAAAATAAGACCTAGGATTTTATTAACTTGCCTTTTAAAAAATACTTACTTTTTAGTAAATAGGTCCTAAAAATTAAAAAAAAACTAAAAGGCTAGATTTTTTATTATAAAGCTTGCTAGGTAATTTATGGCTTTAAGCAAGTTTATAAGCTTAATTATTATAAAACTTTTATTAGGGTAGTAAAGCTAATAAGCTATAAGCTTTTATTTACTATTACTACCACGCTAGATTTTAAAATTAAATAAATAAATATAAAAATAGTATTTTTATACAGGGATATTAATATTATAATTTTTATAAAATAGCCTTATTTTTTTATTAATAGCTTTAAGCATGTTTACTAGCTTTAAAAGGCTTTTTATAACCTAAAGTAAGCACCATAAATTTAATACTAATTACTTATAAATTTTTTAGCTATGCTAGGCTTTTATTTTATTTATTTAAACTTAGGAGTTTTTACTAATAGCAAGATTTTTATTATTATATATATAAATAATTTTTTGCTAGTTAGCAGGAATAAAGCCTGGATTTAAAAAATTAAAAATACCTTAAGTAAGTATTTTAAAATATTTAATTTTAGCTCTTGCTATTACTATTTTAGTATAAAGGTTTACTAAAATTAGGCTAATTAAATACTTTAGCTTTTTTAACTTGGCTATATAAATAAGATTTTTTACTAATTTAGTATAAATAACTTTAAGGTTCACGGCATGCTAATAAATTCTTACTTAAAGCTAAAGCCTGCTTTTAAAAAATACTTAGCTTTAGTAAATATTTTAAAGTAATATTAAAGCGCTATTAAATCCCTAATATATTTTATATTAAGGACTTGGGCTAATATTACCTACCCCGTGTTTATTTTAAGTTATTTTTTTATTAAACTTATAAAAAAACATGTGGTAATTATTAAGCGTGTATTTTACTACCTCCAGGGCTTTGTAAACTATAAACTAATATTTTTTAGGAATTTTTAATTACTAACTAGCTATACTAATGCTAATTAAGGTAGGGATTTAAAAACATGCTATTTTACCTTTAAATATATATTTTATATAGGCTTTATAATTATTAGCTAGTTTTTTAAGTATTAGCCTACTATGGCTTTATTTTTTTATAAAGCTAAGTATATAAAAAAGACATAAGCTACTAAAAAGGCTATTTAACTTTACTACTTACTAGGGGAGCTTATAAATACTTAAAAGGTAAATTTTATAGCTATTATAATTTATAAAAATAATAAAAATATTATAATACTAGCTAGTAACCCCTAGTTTTATACCTAGAGTAAATATATTAATATTTAGTATTATTTTATTTAAAAAAAAAAGGCTAAAGGCGTGGTTAATATTTAGTTTATTTTTACTAAAAAATAAATAATAAATAGCCTTACCAAGCCACTAGGGCCTAAGATATTTAAATACTTTAAAGCCTTACTAGGGATCCTCCCTAAGCTTATATAAGTAGGTTTTTTAATAGTTTTTATATTAAAATTAGTTTTTTTTATACTAAACCTATAATAACTCGCGTATTATAAAACCATACTTAATAATTTTTATTTTTAGCTTATTATTACTTTATTCCTGTTTCCAGGGATTAACCCTGCGGTAAAGATAGTATAATATTATTTTACCTTAAAATTTTATCCTAGTCCTGTATAACGCCCTAACCATAATATTAAAAATTAATATATTTTTAGCCTAGTTTAATAAAATTCCTAGCGCTTTTTATATTTACCCACGGGAGATTTTATTTTTAAATACTAAAATATAGGCTTACTAGTATTACTAGCTTGTTAATTACCTTAATTAAGATTTTTATTTAATATTTTTTTAGGCCTTAAAGCGTGGCTATACCACGTGATTAATAGCCTTTAGCACCCTAAAACTTTTTTAAATTAGGCAGTTAAATAGTACTATTAGCTTCTAGTATATATAAGCTATTATAGTAATCTTATTTTTTAATAAAAAAAAAAAAATATTATTATTTAAAACTATAATCCCTGCTATAATCCCACTAGCCTATATTTTAAAAACTTTATATCTAGGGCTTAATTACACTTATTATAGTTACTAGGCTAATACTATACCTTTTAAAATATATAATATTATACTAGCACTAAATTCTCTAAAAAAAATTAATACTTAAAATATATATTTTAATAAGTTTAGTATATTACTACACTAGGCAACTTGCCTTATACTAGAAATTAAAATTTTTAAATAACTTATTATATACTAGTCTGCTACTACTAACTAATATATTTTATATAAACTAGGCCTTGTTCTTGCCCCTAAAATAGCTTTTACACGCTTTAATATTTATTATTACTTTTTTAGCCATAAAGGGGCTATATAATTTATAAAAAAATTAGTAAATATACTAGCTAGCCCCTAAATTTATAAATTACTTAACTTATTACTTATTATTTATTATACCTTTAGGCCACCTAGTGCCTAAAGCTTTTATTAAAAGTTTACTATTTTATATATTTTATTATTATTTACTTATATTTTTAAAAATTATTTTAGCTTACTAACGCCCGGAGCTCCTATTAATACTTATTACTTTTATTATTTTAATTATTAACTTTTTAATACTTACCTATAAATTACATCTTTAGGGGAGCCTTTTCCCAATATTAATAGCCTATAGCTTATTAATTTAAAAAAGACTTTTTTTATGCTAGCAGCCTACAGCTTACTAATTTAAGAAAGTTTTTAGTATAAATAAGGGGGAATACTAAAAGTAGGTGCTTAAGGCCACCGGCGGCCTTAGGGCTCTAGTAAAAAAAGGTTTTTTTAGCCTAAATAGCTACTATAAAACTCTTTATCCATCCCTAAAATATCTAGCTTAGTATATTATGTAATACAAGAGACTTTTACCTACTATAACTAGTTATTCCTTTTAGTAAGGTCTTAGATACTACAATATATTCCGGAACGGAAGGGTTTCCGACCGCATCCGGAAGAACCGGGCTAGGGCGGGGAGTCCGGAGAGGGGCTGACCTTGGTACCTTCACACGAAACATCTGTCTACGAACCTGGCACTGATTTATGGACAGTTTGCTAACGCGTAATCGAAATGGTCTCCTGTAAGTCGCCAATAATTGAATCACAGAAACAGCTAACGTCCTTCCGGCAGCGCCCCAAGATCTTCGACCCATCGTCGTCTCCGGTCCTTCAGGCGTCGGCAAAGGCACACTTATCCAAAAGCTATTTGATACACACCCTGCCACCTTTGGATTCACCGTATCCCATACGACGCGAAAACCGCGACCGGGCGAAGTCGAGGGCGTCGCTTACTTCTTCGTCTCCCCGTCCGAGTTCTCCTCCCTCTGCTCCCAGGGTGCGCTCGTGGAGCATGCGTATTTCAGCGGCAACTACTATGGCACGAGCAAGCAGACGATCGACGATCAGGCGAGGAAAGGCTTGGTTGTGGTGCTGGACATTGAGATGCAGGGCGTCAAGCAGATGAAGGCGAACCCCAGCATCGAGGCGCGATATGTCTTCATTAAACCGCCCAGCTTCGAGGCACTAGAGGCGCGGCTCAGGGCCCGCGGAACGGAGAATGAGGAGGATTTACGGAAAAGGCTCACCCAGGCTCAATTCGAACTGGATTATGCCGAGTCTCAGGGGTCTTTTGATAAGATTATTGTCAATGATAGCATTGAAACGGCGTATGAGGAGCTTGAGATGTTTGTGTTTGGACGGGCATAGCGAGATGACTGGGCACTGCATTTACTGTAAGGAACAAGGAACGATATATTGTATTGTTAGGATACAATAAGTAGGAAAGCAAGTAAAGATTTGGAGGACCTTGCGGCTAAAATATACAATTTTATGAATAGTTAATCCCTCGCTCTAGAGGGGTACCTTGTGAGATTTCAATCCCAATCAGCCCATGGTCACCCTCAATATGAGGGAGTGAAGGTGAGAGAGACTTTGGAGTCAAGCGAGGGCGCTACTTGTGGGTAGGATTATGACTATAGGATATGGCCATGGACTGATCATTATATCTGGGCATATATTCATGGACTTACGCGTTGTATAGATATTTGTATTTGGCAGGCATGTGTGCGACCAGACTACGTTATGGTTTCGAGAACTAAACAATATTCACGCAGAGTTGAGAAAGAACATTGGAACGTGGTATCATGCTCCCCATCTAACGAGGAGAAAGTCTAACTAGCTGGAGTGGCGCATACCTAGCCCTAAGGACCATAGAGATGGCTCGGATGTCTATATCAGTCATCCTACAGCTCTGCCCCCTACCCAACCCCCGGTCTATCCTGCGCAACAAAAACCAGATACCGAATGCGAATCTGCGCCTCATCATAAACCACATACTCGCTCATCTGCCCAAACACATCCTTCTTCCCCGCCACATCAACGACCTTCAACCCCCTCAGCCCCGAATGGATATAACTGGCATCCTTAAAGTTCGAGACAGGCCTCTGCCCATGGCAGTGATGCCGACAGGTGCCGTCGGCGCGCTGCCCCATCTCCACATCACAGAGGAGCAGCAGGCCGGTCTTCTGCGTGCGCATCCCACACGCGTAGTTGAGCGATTTGCCCGCCATGTCGGAGAAGTACACGCCGTGGCCGAGCATCGAACCGCTCAGCTTGACGCCGTTCGGCTGAATCAGGAGACCCGCTTTGAAAATCCCCGCGAAGTTGATCCGTTTGGAGCCGTGCCAGAGGAGGCGGCGGTCGCTGTGCTTGGGTCCTAGCTTGGCGAATTTGGAGGTTTGGAAGCGTGCTTCTTCGCCGGGGCGCGTGATGCGGAAGATTTGGATGACCTGTTCAATCCGTTAGTGAGCTTGGGTTGGGTGGTGGGTGTGGGGTAGGACTTGGGGCGAGGGCTACCTTGTATGGGTTTGCTGCGTCCGTCGGGTTACTTGTACGTTCGTAGTAGGTCTTCAGCCGCTTGAACTCGCTTACCTTGTGGTCCACTGCATCGTGTTAGATTGGTCAACGCTTGTAGGCAGGGAAAGCGAATGACGTGGGATAATGCCTCCATTGTGAAGATTAAGCTTTTCCAGGGCGCGCTCCACGGGCGATACAAAGTCGCTCTTACTGTCGCTGCCGACCCTCGTCGCGAGGAGGCCATTGGCCAGTTCGTTAAGAAGCTTCAGCTCCTCGTCGACATGGTTGGCCGTCGATATCACGGGGATCTGGTTGTCGCCGAAGATATGCGGAATGAGGCTGAAATACTGGCTGCTAAGGTTCGCCAGATGGGTTGAGGTCGCTCCCTGCGCCGACCCAGGGTTCAGAATAAGCTCTAGGAGCTTCTCCAGAAGGTGGTAGGCATGCACTAGAGTCTTGTTGTCCAACTGACCGAGCGGGAGCTTGCTGGCATCGTACCCCGTCGTGTCCGACAGCAGCGTATCCTGGTTCAGGATATAGGCCACGATTTCCCTGGTCGCCTCCGGAAGCCCACATTCCGGCACGGGGAAGTGCGTTATGACCTTTGGCGCCTTCTGCAGGTTGAAAGGGTCGTGTTCACAGTCACGGGAGAGGTATCCCGGTGGTCTGTAAACGAACTTACCAGCCCGTTGAGGCGGGTTGTCGAACCTGCTCGCCCATGCATACCCCGTGTGCTGCATAAACTGGCTTTCGAAATCCGCCCGTGCCTGCGTAAGGTCTGCCGTCGGCGTGGGTTTCGACTGGATAACTGGCCCCTTTCCGATCTTCCCCCACCCAGCCCAGGCGACGAAGCTGGTTCCGGACTTGTGCTTTAGGAGCTGGAGATGGTGGTATTCGTTCTCGACCGTCCCGGCAGCGCTGCGGCGTAAGGTTGCAACCCATGGATGGCCATAGGAGTCGATGTAGATGGAGTACTCGTCTGCGATCTCTAATGTCAACTGGGTTTCTCACTCTAGCAGACGTCTCGCCGTCACTCACATTTGAACGGGCAGTGCTTATGAGCTGGAAGGATCATCGACTGGAGCTCCGTGTCGATATCCATCCGCATCTTCTTGCGAGCCTCGTCTTCCGCATTGCTTCCCTCTGTTTCCAGCAGTCGCTTGATACCAGCGATGGAGGTAGGGTTGCGCTCCCCGGCTTCTTTACGCTTCTGTTGTTTGAGTCGCAGGATCTGTTTCACCCTGGGCATTTTCGATGTCAGGTGGGATATGGGCGTACGGACAGAACGAAGCATAAGGGTAGAGTAATAGAAGGTGGACGATCAGAAGAACTCCCGGCAGAGAGAAGAAACTGGGAACCTGCGAAGAAATGGGCGTGGCCTTTGACGCTGGGAGATTCTCCTCCTTTGCTTTATATCAGCAACAAAAGAGCGGCAACAGGTCAAAGTGAGACTTATCTGGGCGTTTGCTTTGCAGCCTATACAATTCTTTATAGTATTACAGACATGTTGCCTTGCTGGAGATCATTAGTGCCTTCGGCACAATCCTTGTTTGGAAGATTTCGTGGACAATTCACCACAGTATAATCTTCAAAGCTGGTCACAATAGGTTGCCATTTGACCCAACTGCTTTCCCCATCAGCCATTGCTGCGACTGCCATGGAGCATACTGTATTCACTGCCTGAACACATTCACAGGCATCTCTCGGTGTTTTAATGCTAAGAAAAATTCTGAATTGGCCTCGAGCTGCAGGTACATAGGGTTAGGGGTAAATCCCAACTCTAAAGTAGCCCTGACTGGAGCACTATGTACGAGATCTGGAACGAGGGAGAGCCATCTAGCCATGATCATGTATAGCTCTAGGAGCATTGTAAGAGCCACCTAAAACAGATGTTCATCTTCCAGGCTGCCATTCAACGGTGTTCCATTGCACCCGCTCATTCCCTGTCAGGGTATTTGATAACTATCTAGATAGGCTGGATCAGAGGAGAAGTCTACTTAGGAATGTACCGTATTTAGCGATTCTTCGCCCGCGTCTTCGTAGACCCCCAGCCCCATCATCTCTTAACAAACACCAGATACCTCAGCCGAATCTGCGCGACATTGTAAACCGCATACCCGCTCGGCAGGGAGCGAATCTCATGAAGCCTCCATCGCCGATGGGGTACCTTTACACCCGCCAAGCGCGGATGGATGTCTTCGCCGTCACTAAAGATCTTGATTGGAACGTGCGCATGGTGCCACTGCGTGGAGTCCGAAGTTGGCTTGAAGCCCTGATGTATCAGCGGATTCGTGGCGCCAGCGATGACCGTCGACTGGCCCAGCTCGACATCAGCCAGCAGCAGCAGCGCGGTGTCTGTTGGCGGCGCGGTCGCACAGTACTGCAGCGAGAGCTGCGCGGTGTCTGAAAAATACACCCCTTTTCCGAGCGCTGCTCCGTGCAGCGGTACCCCCCTTGGCTGGATGCGCAGCCCGTTGCTCAGGATACTGGCGAAGTTGACTATTTTTGAACCGTGCCAGAGCAGGCGCCGGTTGCTGTGGGGGTGGCGGGCGTAGGGGGAGCTTTTGAAGCGACTCTCCTCTCTGGGACGTTCGATGTGGAAGATGTCGACGATCTGCTGGGCGTCAGCTAGGCGTTCCGGGAATGGAAAGACACAGCGTGTCGTGTTTCGATTGTACCTTATAGGGAGCGGTGCCACTGTTCGGATTGGTCGTGCTGGTGTAGTAGGCCTCGATTCGACGGAATTCATTGGAATCGTGATTCACTGGAGGATGTTAGGGTTTGTCTTGAAATGAGTAGGGTTGATATCCATGGTGTACTTACATGCCTCAAATTGTTTCAGCTTCAATTGCCGGAGTCCAACGTCTAGTGGGTGCGTGTAGTCGCTCTTCGGGCTGTCAATGATATCCCGTGCCGTCAAGGCGTTGAAGAGCTCCTCCAGAAGACTTCTTTCCGTTTCAATCTGGTTTCGAGTGCAGATAACGGGGGTATTGTTGTATCCGAAGACATGAGGGATGATGCTGTAGTACTGACTGCTGAGGGCCGCAGGAGTCATTGTAGATGGCTGTACGCTATCGAGTAAGCTTTCCAACTCGTCCAGGACTCGCCATCCGCTGACGAGGGTCTGGCTATTCAATGCACCAAGTGGTAGTTTCTGAGAGTCATACCCTGCCGTTCCAGCTAGAAGCTGATTCTTGTCCAAGATAAGCGCCATAACCCTCTGAATTGCAGCGGGCAATGTGCATTCTGGAAGCGGAATGTTGTAGGTCATCTTTTTGGCACTCTCGAGGCTGAATGGGGGGTCAAACGGATTGCGAACCACATAGCTAGGGAGTGTGAACCGAAAGCCCTTGCTGGAGGCTGGTGGTTGGAATCGGTCCCACCAGGAATACCCAGTCTTATTCATAAACTTCTTCTCGAAATCTGCCTTGGCCTTGAGTAAGTCCGGTGTCGACCTAGGTTTTAGCTCCCTGGGGCTCTCTCCGATCAAGCCCTGCCCGACCCAGGTGATGTACTTCTGTCTTGACTTGTGTACCAGCAGTTGGAGGTGGTAGAAATCATTATCTCTAGCCCCGGCGACACTGTGGACAAGCTTCGCGTCCCACGGATGTTTGTATTCGTCCACATACACGGAGTACTCATCTAGACGGTCCTTGTCAATTCTTTGGCTCGCATTGTTCAGGGGTGGTGGGCATATGTTTCACCGAACAATGCCCGTTAGCTGGGATCATTAGTTGTTGGACCTCGAGTTCGATTTCCATCTTTAACCTTTTCCGGGCGGGGTCGTCAACCAAAATTTCCTCATGTTGTAAAAGGCGTTTTATACCGGCGATCTGACCGGCAGATGTTGGTGCCATGCCTATGCCCTTGATGGTGTGAGCTCCGGTGATGCTGGGTGAATTAACTGCTGTTGGTGAATCTGCTGGTGTGAAGATATAGTGATATGATGAATGGTAGCTGAGTACGTGCAGGATGAGGTGGACGCTGTGAACAACAGATGTGGTGATGGAAAGAAGAAGAGCGCCGATTCGTGTGGAAGGGATGGGCGTATGAACAGCGGATAAGTGTCAAAAAAAAGAAGATATTGGATATCTGGAGGTGGCAGATATCGGCTTAGTATCTATTTATCGTATCACCTGTGAGGTCGAAGTGAGAGGTCACTCAACGTCTGTCGTACCCAGGGCAGGTAGCGGTCCGCTTGGTGGAGGATCATGCAGATGGATGTAGCTGCCTCTTACGCAGAGCCCCTCGCAATCTGGAAATAAAAGCGCGTTATGGTTCGGCGAGTCGAGGATTTCCATGACATGGATGTCAGTTATTCCTCATCCTCTTCAGCCGCCGCATTCGCCCCCTGGGCATACATCATCCTCTGACTGGGGTCCGGCGCCACTTGCCCTGCCCTGGACGACTGATTATCCTCCCGAAATAAATGCCTATTCTTGCGCGCAAACATCCACAAGAACACCGAGCCATAGACCCTCCTAGCCATAATAAGAGCCAGAATCACATTCAGCGGAAGGACCAGGTAATCGTAGCCGCTGGCCATGCCCCATCCGTAAAGGCTGGCAAAGACGAGCATGAACACCGAGTGGATCAGCGCAAAGAAAGAGACAAAGGGCATCTCTTCGTACTTGTCGTGCAGTGCCCACTGCCGTAAGGACTTGTCGACGCCAGTTTGTAGGTGCGCTTCGTCTTCGGCGGGCGGTAGGGTGGGAGACGAGAAGACAGTCATCATCACCTCGTCATTAAGTCTTGGGCTGTTGGAGAGTCCAGTTTGCCGGCGACGGACCGACCTCGAGGGGTCTGGTTCTGTTGCACTTGTTGCTGAGCGTGCTAACGGGGCCGTGCAGTTTGCGCTGTCGAGACGGATGATACTTGCTGGGGATTGAGTGTCCACAACCTGCTGAGTATCCTCCGACGATGGGGTCAGATATTCCTTTGCTGAGTCGGTCTGCTGCTCTGGGATTTTGATACGGTCGCGATAGTCTGTTACGTGTCAGCTCTACCGCGAGTCATAAGGTAGGGAGACGAACCATAGATGCTCTGGAGTGCAGCAAAGATTGGAAGAATCAACAGGACCAAAGGCACGATCTGGCCATATCCCATGCTGTCTCGTTCGCCTGAGATGCCGTCCGAGTTGGATCTGGCGGTCAAAACATCGAAAAGACCATAGAGATTCCCCGATAGGAGCCACAGGATTCTCCAGAAGAACGACTCCTGACATTCATGGAAGACCCAGTCTTCTGCTATAAAATACGCATGTCGTCTTTGCTCTCTTGGGCTCGGATTGCTCTGTATAATCTGGCGAGCTCTATGCCGCGCCCACACTCTGCGCATCCGCGATTGCTGGGCGTATGTCCGCATTCCTGAGAAACTGTCATAGACTCGAGATAGACGGTTACGTTTACGTGTTTGGTCGTCGGTCACAGTGCCGCTCGAGGGGATTTCTGTCTCGTCATCCGATTTCCTGGAATATAGGAGGCGGATGACCTCGTAGTTGGCATAGATGATGAAGATGGGAACCAGCAACTGCACTGCAAAACTGATCCAATTGACGCTCAGATTGTAAGCGTCCTTTTTCCAGTCGTGGAGGGCACATCGGAAATAAATATGGGTACCGTCTCCCCAGGTGTCGTTGATCTGAAAGACCAGAAGCAGCACCAACATAATGGCTGCGATCACCATGGATATCGATCTGGATGCTTTGATAACACGATGTTTCCGCATCTGTCGAACCAGAAGGGGCATCATGGCAAGATGGACTGTTGATGCAAGACATCCGAGGGCCACCACCACGTTGACCGAGTAGATGGTGATATCGTCGTATTTGGCGAAGGTGGCTATCAGGATGGCCATCTCGGAGACAAGCACCTGGTCGCTGATCGAGAGCATGAATGTCTGGAAGACTTTGATTCGTTCGTCCCGCGCCTCCTCACCCTCTGTCTTTGCGATGCTCGGTATGTGTAAGAGAGTGCGCAGGGAAGTGAAGATGGCGCGAAGACCGCGAGCGATGACCCCGTCGATATCGTTGATCAGCTCGGTCGGGATCGAGAACGTAGCATATGCGACGACTAAGGATATGAGAGCCGTCAGGGCGGCTGAAATGAAACTCGCAATAACCTGTTGCTGTCAGCAATGATCGACTAATGAGACACTGGTATGGATACACCCGGTCCGACAATGTCGGCATCAAACTCCACGCTGCCATTGCTGGCCAGCTCCCACTGCCAGGCGGACGAACAGTTCATCGGCATTCTGGATTTGCTTGGTGGACAACCATGACATTGGCGATAATTGGATTCTCTGATCTTTTATGAACAGGGGCGGAACAAGGCTGGCGAGTGGCGAGCCCCAATTTGGCAGTTCGCGAGGCTGCGACAGCCTCGATGACGCTACAAGGAACATCCTGGGTAGGATAGCCAATGTGGTTTTCGGCAGAGCATACCGATTGCGATCAGTGACGAGCTAACAAGAGACAATCATTGGTGCAACCGTAAGCACAACCTTGTCATCCGCCAGGCCGGAGATCTGGTGACTGACGGCAGTGTAAGATTGTCGAAAGGGCCATTTCCGTGGGCTTCAGAGTACTTTGTGGATTCAACACTAATTGGTGTCTCTCTCATTACATATGGTAGGTATGTGATTATACAGTCAAACAGATAGAGCGATGAGGACAATCGGCATCAGGATAAACGAGGTCTCCCACACCTTGGAAGTCCGAACCCTAAGGAAGCGCATGCCTCAAGCTCATCTATGCGGAGTAGATATGGGCCTGCTGGACACAGCGAGACCTCGTGAGGGGGTGGCTCCTTCCTAATTCACTCGCCGCGGGTTTGCAAGACGAGTGAGCCCCCCGGTCGGAATCCTTGACTGCCAACACAGTCTCCAGCCGAGCGCTTTGGCGCCCTTGGCAGACTTGTGCATCATCATTGGGTATTGGGGGCTGACGCCTGCATGGGAGTGGACGGCTGTCGCTCGTCAGCGAGTCAGCCTCGTCCCTTACCCAGTCTACCCCGCGCTCCGTCTTCCCCATCATCTCTTCAAAGTCTGCTTGGACACAGCGAAGCAACCTCGTAGCGCTCTATCGATCGTCCTATTTGATCCGACCCGAAGTGCTTGTTTTTCGATGGCGGCCAAGATCCGCTTATCGGTATGTCTTGCCCTAGGTAACGCAGAATGACAATCCCAGCAATAATGCCCGAGGCCCCGCCAGACTCTGACATGTTCTTGTATCCGCAGCAGATGCAGCCTTGGCTGAGGCTGAGCATGTCGCCTACCCTTTCCAAAATTCCCATCGACGACCTGTTTCCTTTTTCCAACTCCCTCAACACCATCTGAATCGCTCACGGAGATGGCGGATCCTGCCGGTCTCATCGCGCTCGGCATCGAAAGCTGCAAGTTGATTGTACAATATATCGACAAATGGCGAAGCTTCGATGACGATCTGGACAACATCAAGGTCAAAGCCGAGGGGCTTCTCTCCACCCTGAAGCTCATTAGCTCCCTACTGAGCCAGAACCCGGCAATACAGCCCATGATCGCAGCAGAAATTGGTGCAAAAGTCTTGGAGAACGAGCAATGGATCACGAAGATCACCAATCGAGTTGCGAAGTGGTCGCTGGCTACGCAGAACACTGGTCTAAGTGACAAGGTCCGATCGGCTGGGAAGAAGATCACGTACCCTTTCCGCAGGGAGGCGCTGCTGGATACTGTCAACATTCTAGAGGGATTGCAGATGAATCTGCATACTGCCCTACTAGCGTAAGGCCATCTCACTTCCCCATGCCTCTCTGAAAGTATTTCGCTGAGACCCCCAAGTCTGCAGCTACAACAAGCATCTTTACTGGTCCAACAAACCCATCTCGTGCAAACACTAGGTGCTAGCACACTCAGCGCCCTCCAACGGCACGAAGCCGGTTTCAACAGCATTGTATGTCTCGTCTGCATTATCTGTACCATAATGCTGATTCTTGGCAGGAATCGGCGATACGCAATCTGAGAACGCCGCAGCCCCCTGTAGCATTGGGAACGTTGAGCAGGACACAGCATGCCGTTACTCCCAGGCGTAGAATGTGTCTTTGCCCGGAGATATCAAGTCTCATTCAGATCCATCAACGTTCCTGTCCACTGAATCGAGGATCTGCAGGCAGCAACAGCTGGACGAAAAGGTTCGCCTTTGCTAGTCAATGGCTTGGAATTTCGGTGGAGGCGATGATATCGATATCTCGAGCGGCCAATGGCTTCATGATATGTCCCAGTCTTCGATATCATCCAATCGTATCAAAGGACAGCCCAGCTTTCCTGATTCTGTACCGTTCCCCCATCGGCTGGGAACATGGGCCACCAGATTGGGACAATTTTGATGAGACGGTTATACACGACCTGCGCCAGCTTTTTGAGGCCAAAAAGGCTAGCCCACTTGACAGGGCTGCAGACGGCTCTACGCTGCTACATGTAGGTCGTGCCCTTTGATTGAGGAGCTGGCTTGCTAACCCAAAGTATCAGGCTGCTTGTTGGCAATTCTACGTCGTCACAGTTCTGAAACGACGCTCTTGGATGAAGAATCTTGCAGTGATTGACTATCTGGTAGACGCCGGATGTCCTGTAAACGAAGTTTCCTCGGGCTTCTACGGATCGGCTGATTACACCCCGCTTGACTGTCTCGTCAACCCATGGATGACGAGTGACGCAATCTCGCATATGATTGACCTTGGAGCTGTAATCACCGAGGCTCCTCTGTTAAGGGATAACAATCGGGTGGTTCTCCAAGAAGCGTTCACCAGGAAAGAGGAAGGTAGGCCAGTGCAAGATCACAGTATCAATTGCCTTAGCACTTACGCTCTACAACCTAGGTTTCCTCGTTTCCGATATTGTCCATGCGGTTCTGTCACGGTCCATACACAGCCTAAACAGCCTCCTAAATGCGAAAGCGACCACATCCACTGGCGACCCCAACATTGATCCATCGTCACTACTCAAATTATCCTTGTGCTGGCACGACGGGTTTCAAGCTTTGCTGGAAGCTTATCCAGACGCAGATAAAGTAAAAGTTCTAGAGAGTGCAATAGCCAGTGACGATCTCGAGGTGACTGAAGCCCTCTTGAAGCTTGATACGGCGTTGCCAGGCCGGTCTCTTTCGCTCAGCAACTCAACTGAAATGGAGCGGCTTGTGCTAGATTCATTTATTACACGGCGCAAGCGACTCTTAGAGCTCGCTCAGAATACCCTCCCACTCCATGTCCAGGATGAAACAGGGATGAAGCGTGGGATTCTACCGGACTACAACGCGATGGATGTATATCTTGAAGTGAGAGCACGCAGTACTTATAGTGTTACGGCTCTTGAACCCATTGACGACAGGAGCATATACCATTCTCTCATGCACAGTACCAACACAATCTTGGAAACCCTTTACCAGGCAGGTTTCCACGACATCAATGCGCTTTCAGGCGGATACAGTCCTCTATTCCTCAGGATGGGCTCAAACTTTGATATAAATGGTACCATTATCCAGGAGCCTTGGACACGGAATATCGACAGAATTTTATGGTTTGTCGGCAAGGGCGCCACGCCGATATCTGAATATATGGAAGCGAAGATTACATATCATCACCTTGTCGCCCTTGAGCTCATCCATCAACTGCTGCGTTTTGCAAGCACCCGAACTACAACCCTCCCTGAAAAGATTTCCGAGGAATTCAGCGATTTATCGGTGCGTCATCGAGACATTGTGAAATCCGCACTGCTAACTGGATGGCATGACGAATGTCAATGCTTTTGCTCTTTGGAAGGCTGCACGCCATTCTCATGGGCATTCCGGCATTGGTTCGGTAGATTGAAGTTTGTGTGGATGCATATGACTGAAGTTGCTTGCTATCACCAGAACATGGCCGCAATAATGGAGGCCCTGGTCAAGGAGATATCGCCAGCCTTGGATAGTGCTCGAGACGTTATCAGATTATTCACCTTCACTGACCTCTCCCTTACTCATACCTGCTGTCGCGTGGACATATCGTTAAGATTGTATCACAACACTCTTCCTTTTGAACATGGAGATGCCCGAGAGATACATGATGAGGAACGGTTTCTTCTCGAAGACTTCGAGAAACTGCTCGAGCAGCTGTATGAGGACTATGATTCGCTTAGCGTGCCTCTGTGGGATTTCATCGAGACACACTGGTGCAAGAGGATCTGGGACTATTTGGAACAAGGCGGGGAGACTGTCGACAAAGATGCATTGTGTGTCTTGTTCTCGAAGAAGGTCGGTGAGATATAGCTGGCGTTTAGGGTACTATCCAGAGACCTATGCCACAGTCGCTAGCTGCCTGGATGTTCTTCCCTGTAGGCACTTTAGCACGTTCCGATCCCAGCACGTTTGAACCTTCGCTGGGCCCATTATGTATTGTATTTACCCACTGCAGTGGGAGATTCTAGCAGCAGGTCTTGATGTAATGTGGTGCTCTTTATTCCGCTGTCGCACAATGTCAGCCTGGCAGGCCATCTGATTATTTTCTAATGACTAGCTAATAGCGTTGCTTATAATAAACCTCTGGATTGTTTATGTGTAGCAAGCGGTAAGTTATAAAAAAACCTTAACTATTATGTGCTGCGCTAGTTTTAATTAAAATAGGCGTGTTCCAGGCGCCGGCCCTCTAGGTGTTTAACATACTTTTTAACGTAGGTCCCGTCATTTCTAGGGCGCAGGCTTTAATGCCGGGAGTAATGCGCGTGGCGCGGAAGACTCACCTGGCCAAATTAGGAAATAGGGCGTAGCTCTATTTCTCTATAAAATAAGGCCTTTAATAAAAAGGCGTTGTATATTTATAGTATCTTTAAGTTAGAGTTCTAAGTTAAACTTAGTATTTTATGCATTATGTAACTAGCTGCTGCCTTGGCGCGCTAGTTCGGCGCTAAAGTTCCTTTATTAGGCGGCCTTAGGCCGCTAAATTAGCAATACTGCGTAATTACAACACCATAGTGGTAATAATACTAGCCTAATTAGAAAATACGGCGTAGCTTTATTTCTCTATAAAATAAGGCCTTTAAGTAGTATTTAAGAATTCTAAAACTAAGGGGGCTACACCCTTTTAAACCCCCCTGGCTTTACAAGGCAAATATATATATTTATGCTAGAGCTAGGAAAGAAAAGGTGGTTAAAAGTAATTATATAATAATGTTTTTTTAAATTAATTATAG
The DNA here is from genome assembly GCF_003369625.1 of Aspergillus mulundensis. Classification (NCBI taxonomy): domain Eukaryota; kingdom Fungi; phylum Ascomycota; class Eurotiomycetes; order Eurotiales; family Aspergillaceae; genus Aspergillus; species Aspergillus mulundensis. The sequence continues at coordinate 1,212,915 of NW_020797893.1, read as the reverse complement.
CAACCCTAACGCCACAAGGTCTAGGTAGTAAAAAAAGGTTATATAATAGTACTTTTTTTAAATTAATTATAGTAACCCTAAGCAATTTTATTATTTTACATAATCCCTAATAAAGCTCACGTGACTAGGAGCCGGGACCTATAATTATCATGCGCTTTGGCCTCCACTTTGTTTTGGCCACGCGTAATTAAGTAATACATGGCTATATTATAAAGCTATATATATATATTAAATAGGAAATATTACTAAAAACAAGAATAATAAAACTTTTATATTTTTAATTTATTAATTAAAGGGCTTTTTTAAGGCCTGTTATATTTTAAAAAATAGTAAACTTAGTTACTTTTAGTAATTTAATTATTTTATTTATAGGGTTTTTTTTTTAACACGTGGTAAAACTTTATAAGATATTACTTATAAATATTTTATATAAAAAAGTATTTATTAACTAACTAGCATGTAATAACTAAAAATTTTTAATTAGTAGTATTAGTAATAGCGCTAGTATTATTAAAGTATATTATAATTAATTTATTATTTTATACTTTAAGCGCCTTAGCAAGCTTTTTTATAAATAAGGTTATTTTAATAACCTTATTAAATACTAAAAATTTTATTATAATAAATAAAAATATTATAACTACTTATTTTTTTAAACTTTATATAATAAAAAACTTATAAAAATATATAATAAAGCCCTTAATAAACTTTTTATTAAAATAATTTTAATAAAATATATTAAAATAAATAATTATTTTTTTATATAGGTCTTAGCAAGTATTAAATTACTTTAATTAATTATAATATAATAAACTACATGCTTAGTAACTACTATATTATTAGTAATTAAAATTTTTTATTAATATTATAAAAATTAAACTAGGTATATAAGGTTAACACAGGTTTTTTTAAGCTAGCTAAAAAATTTAATTAATTAAGTAAAGGCGTGAGCGCTAAAAGTATTAAAAATTAAAAATATATTAAAATTTATAATATTTAATTAATTAACTTTTTATATAATTTTAATATACCCCTTTATTATTAATATTTTTACCAGCCTAGCCTTAGTAAGGCTAAAATATTAAGCTATTTATTTTATATATATAGCTTAAAAAAGGTAAATTATCTTATTTTTATAGTTATAAAATATTATTAATCTAAAAAATTTAGTTAGCTTATTATTAATTTTAAGTTTATAAATCTTTTATAAAAGGCTAATAATAATATTTATATTAATTTTTATTTTACTAGTAATAATATTATTATTTATATAAGTAATAATTAGCGTGTAAGGTAACTTTTAAATATATATATAAAGTTTTTTAATAAATAGCTTAAAGCCCTTAGCACGTAGTAATTAATTAAATTTCTAGTTTTATAAGTATATAAAGTTATAAAGGCTAAATAAGGCTTTTTATACCTTATATATAAGGTTATTATTAATCCCGTGGCCGCGTGGTTATTATATATAAATTTTTTAATTAATTATTTTTATATTAAAATAAGTATTAATAATATTAAATTAGCGTTAGCTAAGCCTTTAAATAGCTATAGCTATTAATATATATTTAACTATTATATTAACTATAACTAAATAAAAGGTTTTATTATAATTTAATTTAATAATTTAGTAGTTACTACACGCGATAATTTAAGCCTTAAATAATAAAATAAAGTTATTTTTATTACTTTTAAGTATAAATATTTATTTATTAAAAATAATTTTAGCCTTTTTTAGCTATTTAACAAGCTTTTATATATTTATAATAACTATTATATTAATATAAATTAATATAGCTTTTTTTATTAATTAAAAAACTTAAATTACCGCGCTTTTTTATAAGATTTTAGTACTTTAATATTATTAATATATAATTTAGCTTTAGCTAATATTTAAAACCTTTTAGTAAATAAATACTAAACTATTTTTTTAAGTATTTTAATAACTTTAGTATTAAGGTACTTGGTTACTTTAGTTAATAAGTTATAATTAATATAAGGTTTAGGGTGTTTAGTTAATAAAATAACTATTATATTAAAAATATTAGTATTTATATTTATCTTATATAAGGTAGCCTTTATTAATAAAACCTTTAGTTAATTAGGGAATTAGCCTAGTATTTTATAGTTTAATATTTTTAAATCCTAATTAATTAGTATATTTAATACTATATTAATATTTATGTTAAATATATATGGCTTAAAGTAGTTTATTTTAAAAATTTATTTATATATATTTTAAATATTATTTAGCGCTAATCCTAGTAAATTAAGGTTATTTTAAAGCTTTTAAAAATATAAAGTAGGTAGGGCTTGGGTTACTAGTAAAAATAATATAATTTATATTTAAAATTAATTAATAAAATTTATTAATAATAGTATATAAACCGGTGTTATTATAGTATTAATACCTTTTATTAAAAATTAAGGTGGTGTTGCTAAATTAAGGTTATTATAATAATTTAATAAGGTTAGGCTTGGCATGCTAGTACTATTATTTTTATTATTAATTAATTATTTTAGTAAAATTCTTATATTTTTAATATATAAGTATTATATTAATACTAGAATAAAGTTAACCTAGCACTTTAATATTAATAAGGCTAGTAGCTTTAATTTAATATTATTATATAATATTAAAATTAGTTAGCGCCATAAAGTTAGGAATATAGTTTAAATTTAGCTAGTAATTAATATTTTTAGCGCCTGGATTATTAAAATTAGCTTAAAAATAAGCATATTATTAAGCTTAGTATTATATATAGTAGCCCCTGGCGCTAATTTATTTAATTAAGGTAAGGCACCCTTTATAAATATAGTATTAAGCAAGTAATTATTTTTATAAAACTTTAATTTATTAAATAAAATATATTTTAAGTAGTAAACCCGCTTCCCCAGAACCTATATTTAAAAGATTTTATTATTATTTTTTTATATTTAATTAAATAGCTAATTAAGGCTCTTATAGCAAGCTTGTAAAACTATTTATAATTTTTAATTAATATATAAATATATAATTTATAGCTATAAGCGCGGAAGTTATTAAAATAGGATATTAAGTTATTAATTTAATAATATTCGCACTAAAGCTATAAAGGTAACTTATTATAAAAATTTTTAATAATAAATAGTTAATTTAAGGTTTTAATAATAGCCTTAATTTTTTTAGGCCATACTTTTTTTAATAAACTAATATTAATTCTTATAGCTTAGGCTGTTATATTAATATACTAGGTATAATATTTTAAAATTTTATTAAATTTTAAAGTTTTTAGTACAAAAGGTTAAAATATTAAATTCTTTAACTTAGCCTAGGCCTTATACTTAAAAAAATTTTTATTATTATTTATTTTAATAGCGTGAATATATTATTTTATAAGGTGTTTATAATATTTTTAGTGTAATATTAATTATTAAAATACTTTTTTTTAATATAGTATACCGCGGCTAATTAGGTGGTATTATTAATAATTATAAGGTAGTAGTTAAATTTACTAATTTTAGTTAATTAAATAAATTATATATTTATATATTATAATTCTCCTGGATCTACTTCCCGCGGGACAAGCTAAAATAATATTTTATAAAATTTAGCCTTAAGGCAAGCAAAGTAGTTTAATTAATTAATAATATTTATATTAAGGCTTTTTACTTAAACTATAATATAAAGTTTAGGAATGCCCGCGTGGCTAAGGTGCTTATAAAATAAATTTATATTAATTATAGTTAATTAAAAATATTATTTAAATATAAACTTTAAAAAAAATACTATAATATATATAAGCTTGCCCTATAATAAATTTATTTAAGCTAATAAAAATATTATTTTTTTATAATATTATATACTAAGTGTTTTTTTAGCCTTTTAATAAATAATAAGTAAATTAAAGCCTTAGGCACGTGATATTTATAAACCTTAATTTTTTTATATATATTATTTACACCCTTTATAATAATAATTAGTATTTTATAATCTTTAACATGTTTAATTACTTTACTAAATATTTTATATAAATATTTTAAGTAGTTTAGGCTATATTTTATATAATTTTTAAAGTTAAAGTACTTAGGGAAAATAAACTTAGCTAATTTTATATTTATAAGCTACTTTATTAATTTAGTAATTATAATAAAAGCAGGTATAGCTAAAAATTTAGGGCTAATTTTAGGCTTTAATTTATTATATTTAAAGTTATAATTATTAAATTTATTATTATTATATAAAGTTATAGCTTATAATTTTATACTAGTTTTATTTAAGTATAGTACTTGTACTTTAAAAAGCTTAATTTAATTATTAAATTAAAGTTAAGGGTTTAAATAATAATAATTTTTTTAAAAGTAGCTATTATATTTATAATATTTATATAAATAAACTTTATTATTTTTTTACTTTATTTAATTAGCTTATTTATTTTTATTTATATTATTTAAAGGGCTAGTAAGCGCTTTAGTATAGGATTTTTTATAATAAACTTATTTTTTTTACTTTTTTAAGGGTAGGGCTATAGTAATAAGTAAGATAATTATTTTAGCTTTAGCTATAATATTTTTATATAATTATTTTAGGTTATTTTTACTATAATTTTTTAAGATTTTATTAATTAAAAATAATTATTAAAATATAGCTTATATTTTAAGGTTACCATGGATTTTTTAAAAAACTAATAATATAATAATATTAGGTTTAATAATAATATATAGATTTTTAATAATATTTTATATAGTTATAAATACTATAATAAACTTAAAAGTAATAAAAAACTAGTTTTTATATATATTAATAATACTAAGTACTACCTTAGTAATTTAGAATATATTTTATTTAATAATAATCTAGTATATTATATTAAATATTTTATTAATATACTTTATTAAATACAGGGATCTTATAACTTTAATATAAATATTATAATTAATTTAGCCTAAAAGCTAATTAATAATAAGTATTAAATAATTTTTTTAATATTTTTAATATAGCCTATTCTTGGGCACCCTGGCAAGTAAAAAATTAATTAATTAAAAAAGGTATAAGGCTTGTAAATATTTTTTTACCTAATTAAATTATTTATTATAATTAATTTAGCTTATAAATTTAATCCTAAGCAGGTATATAATAGCAGGAATTATTACCTTAAGCAGGCAGTACTTATAGTATACTTATTTAAATAAAAAATTAGGGAAATTTATTAGCTAAGTTATTTATTAAGGTATTTTTATAATAAAATTAAGTATTTTTATAATAGAAATAGCTTAATAAAACTTAATTATATTAAATATTATGTTTTAATTAGTTAAAAAATTATAGTTTTATTAATTTATAAATAATAAATATTAAAAATCATGCTTTAAAAAAATAAAAAAATATATAATAATATTTATTACAAGCTTTAAAGCTTATAAAAGTACTTAAAAAATTTTAAATAATATTTTAAAATAATTAAAAAAGTTTAAGGGCTTATAACCTAATAACTAGCTAATAATATTACTTATAATAAACCTTTAAATTATTTATATATAGCAAGCGGTAAGTTATAAAAAAACCTTAACTATCACGTGCTGCGCTAGTCCTAATTAGGATAGGCGCGTCCTGGGCGCCGGCCCTCCGGGCGTCCGACATTTTCTCTGTACCAGTCACTCGATGACCCACACCGCCTGAGGCAGGTGTGGGTTATCTAAAGCCTAAAAAAAATTAGGTCCTAATAATAATTTTTTTTATATAAGATTCCTATATAAACTAAAAAATATTATTAATTTAAATAAGAATCCAACTATAACTATTATAAAGCTTAAATTTTAACTATATATTATTTATAATTTTAGTTTTAATTTAGTATTAATCTTAAGGGGGGTTCTTTATAAATTATTTTAATATTTAAAAAAGGCTTAAAAAGTAAATATATAGATTTAGGTTATTAAAAAAGTACTATAATTAAATTTTTAATAAAAAAAAGAAAAGTACTATTAAATACTTAATAAATTTATATTATTAGTTTTTAAATTTAAGCTTATTATCTAATAACATGGCTTAGTTATTTTAATAAATATATAATTTTAAATTTGTATAGAAATCCTATATAAAATTAAAATTATTATTAGGACCCAGTTTTTATTAGGTGTTAAATAACCAACACCCGCTCCGGGTGTGGGTTGTCACAGTGACTGGTAATGAAATGTATTTCCGAGCTTCATTCCGCCCCGCGCTCGGCGGAGATAGCAAGTGAAGAGATAGGTTGGTCAGACAAAAGAGGAAGCTATCTGTAGTTGACTCCTCGCAAACCCATCGGAAAACTGTTTAGTGCACCGCAACCGGTCCCTTGCAATGATTTATAGTTGTCTTGCTATGCACGCCATTGCAGGGCCTCCGGAACGCCCATCGGAACGGGCGGAAGAGATCCGCAATCAGGGCCCACCACGCCTTTCGACATGACGCCTTATCGATAAAAGGAACGCCGATTCCGCTGACAAGGACCCCTCCAGACTTTTCTCAAGACCCCTTCTCTTCTCTCTTACACCCACCACTGCTCGCTGCCTGCTTTTCTCATTCTCTATCACATTTCCACGAGTTCTTGATATATATACCGCTCAATTGACATATTAGGGCTTCGTCCGACCGCCAATCCCGTCCCTACGACCCCCTCACCCTCCGCACCGCACCCAACCCCCTCGGAACGCTTCCGACACCACACGCAACATGGACTCCGAGCAATTCAGAGACGCAGCCCATGCAACAATCGAAGACAGTCCGTCCAACGCCCCATTCCCACCTACATTGGAAACACCCACTAACCTCCGCAGTAATCACCTACTTCAACAACATCCCGAACCAACGCGTCCTCCCAACCGTCGAACCAGGCTACCTGCGCCCCCAAATCCCCTCTTCCCCGCCAGAGTCCCCCGAATCCTGGCCCGCCATCCAAGCTGACATCGACGCCAAAATCAAGCCGGGCATCACACAATGGCAATCCCCCAACTTCATGGCCTTCTTCCCCGCAACCGTCACATACCCCTCCATCCTCGGCGAGATGTACTCTGCCGCATTCAACGCCCCGGCCTTCAACTGGCTGTGCTCCCCGGCCTGCACGGAGCTCGAGACCGTCATGATGGATTGGATGGCGCAGGCACTGGCTCTACCGAACTGTTTCCTCTCCACGAGCGAGAATAAAGGAGGTGGTGTTATTCAGATGAGCGCCAGCGACGCCGTGGCGACGGTTATGATTGCGGCACGGGAACGGCGCGTGCATGCGCAGGCGAAGAGTGAGGGATTGAAAGAGGGCACCGAAGCCTACGAAGACAGAGTCATGGATCTCCGCCCGAAACTCGTTGCACTGAGTAGCAGCCAGGCACACAGTAGCACGGCCAAGGCGGCGCTGCTGGCCGGCACGCGGTACCGCAGTATCGCAGTGTCCTTGGAGAACGACATGGCGCTTACGGGGGCCGAACTGCGATGCATGCTGGAGGAATTAGACGGCAAGGGGCTAACGCCGTACTTCATCACGCTGTGCTTCGGGTCGACGAATTCGTGTGCGGTCGATCGCTTCGCGGAGATCCTGGCCGTGCTGAAGGAGAAGCCGGCCTGGCGCCAGATCTGGGTGCATATCGACGCGGCGTATGCGGGTGCGGCTTTGATCGCCGACGAGTGGCAGTACATCGCGCAGGATTTCGCGGACGGCGTCGACAGCTTCAACGTCAATATGCACAAGTGGCTCCTCGTCAACTTCGACGCAAGTCTGCTGTACGTCCGCAACCGCCACGACCTCACGGACTTCCTCGACATCACGCCCGCGTACCTGCGCAACCCGTTCTCCGAGTCCGGGCAGGTCATCGACTACCGCAACTGGAGTATTCCGCTGGGCCGCCGGTTCCGGGCGTTGAAGATCTGGTTCGTTATGCGCAGCTATGGACTCTCTGGTATGAAGAGTTTCGTGCGCAAGGGAATTACGCTGGGCGAGACCTTCGCGGACTTGGTCCGCTCTCGGGGTGATTTGTTTGAGATTGTCACGAAGCCTGTGTTTGGACTTACGGTGTTCCGGGTTAAGGCTGCGCACCTGGCGAATGGGAATGGTGTTGACGTGAACGGGGTGATCGTAAAGCCCGATGAGAAGGCTGATGCGGTCACGAAAGAAGTCTACGAGACGATCAATGCGCGCGGGGAGATCTTCATCACGAGCACGGTTATGGCGGGGATCTATGCGATTCGGGTTGTTAGTGCGAATGAGCGGGCGGAGGAGCAGTATATCAAGAGAGCGTTTGAGATTATTCTGAGGACGGCGGAGGAGGTACGGGGTAAATGGAAGGGGCTGTGAATGTACCAAGATGGCAGCCGTTCAACGGTTGACGCTGTATATGATACGAAGTGTTGAACTAGAGGTGTGATTATGAAATACATGAATCGGATAAGATGTGGGCTTATTAGATGGTCTGCAAGGAGAGACAGTCGGCACAAGTACCCATGCCGCGTTCAGAAGCCTTGCGACTCCCACACAGCTTCAGCCAGGTCCTGCAAATCTCCCTCCTCGATTTCAATGTCTCCTTCTCTTTCGCCATCGGGGGCTCTTAGAAACAGTCTCTCGAAGCTGATGACCAGGGGAGCGCCGCGAACAGTTACCCTCCCATCCTCGTCCTTCTCGATGGTGACCGTACTATCAAGGCGACCACCGTCACGATGTGGGTGAGGCACCCAAGACTCGATTACGAGCTCGGGGCGGGTTCTGTTGATGTTGATCGTAAAGACAAGGCGGACCTCGGCCGATGACGCCCGCAACCACCATCGCACATCACCCTTCAGCTTCCTCTCCGACTCCGAGTCCGAGAGACCGACTTCCAGCACGGCGCTCGGCCATGGCCTGCCCTGTGCGGGGTCCGCGTTTATCTGATCAAATCGCGTTCTCCGGCGACCGATGGGCGTGTGCGCAGGAATCCACGCGTTATCGGCTTGCTTTGCGTCGCCCCCTTGATAGGCTGTAGTGGCGAGGAGGGAGCGGAGGGAGCGCCGCAAGCCCATGGCAATTTGAGCCTCCGTGATCAGTTCCAGGAAAGTGGAAGTCGCGATTTCGTGTGCCTCGCGCGGCATTCTGGCGACGAGGCGATTCAAGGAAGAGCTGTACGCCGACCAGTTTCGGAATGGAGATGTCTCGGCCAGACAGAAGTGTTGCTCGAACGCGTCGCGCGGGAGCCCCTCGAGCAGAAACCACTCGGTGCTCTCCATCGTGGTTTCCCGGGCATGCTCGTAGTCCTGTATGAACTGCTGCGGGCCCCGATATTGGTAGTGCGGAAGGAGGGAAGGGGTGAGGTCGGCCAGGAAGGCGCATTCGGCTGAGTCGTCGTTGTCGGCGGCCATGGGGTTTTCGTTGTTAGGCATCTGCAAGTCAAGTCCTGTGTGGTCTAGTGGGTGGGTGAGTGGTGGTCTCTATGAGGTCACCGGCACCGACTGTAGAGGTCTTTCGGACTGATAATCCGAAACTCTGTTCAACTGGGTAAACAGTTGGATAATGGCGCACTACAACTAATCATACAGCGCCCATTCCTCCGTCTTCATGCAACACTCCTACCTCACAATCCCCAGGTATAGACACCTGTTCAACACCCAACGCAGCACATGTCGAAGGTTTATTCGGCGGGAAGTTACATGATATTATATGTTTCAAGATGAATAAATGGTGGGACACTTTCTTATATCTGGACCACTACTTAGGTCGCAGACTCGTACACATCTCAGTCCTCCTCTGTTATATAATGTAATATCCGCTGTAGTTGATTCTGTGCTTGTGCTCCCAGTGCATACTGTGCCCTATTCTAATTGGTCCCGAGGTCGCGGAACACTGCAGGTGGAGCGGGAGCGGCCCGCCTGGTCTCCACGTGTGGTTTCGCAGGTTAACCCCAAGCAGGCTGGAGGTTTGAGAGTCAAGTATTTTGACTTACTTTGTTGGGACTCTAGATGGGGAATTGCTGCAGTGAGGTTAGGTCTACTTTCGACGCCTGGGCTTTTCAAGGATACCTATTCATGAGCGCTTGGAGCAGTTGTCGCGACCTAGAGGTTAAGGTCTCGAGATTGCAATTCCCCACTGGGCCTTCTGGAATCTTATTGCGAGATAGCTCATACATGGTATAATCAATGGTGGCACCTCATTACCGAGACAGTATCATGCGCATTGTCCACCGTCTAATACCTGACCCCGTCTTTGCTGACAGCGTCCTATATTAGCAGCTTCATACAGAAATCCAGCACATACGACCACAGGGTGTGGAGAACAGGGCTTCCCGTCCGTTCAGCCGTACTTAAGCCACACGCCGGCTGGTTAGTAGTATGGTGGGTGACCACATGCGAATCCCAGCTGTTGTATGTTTTTTTTTGCTCGGAGGGCTTGGTCAGGGAGGCTGATAGAGCGTGAGCAGGCCATCCGGCCGGATACGGAGTCGAGATCATTTATTTCGGATCTTTCAATTTAACATTCATAAAACTCATTTAATACCGCGGCATATCTTGGCTGGGAGCCTATGCCAGAGGCAACGCCGCCCTCGTCATATCAGTAAAGAGCCCCGTCCAATCATCGGTCCCGAAATCCATGTTCCCACCGTAATCAATCAGCTCTGCCCAGATATCTTCCAAGTCTCTGTTCTGAGGGGTCTGTTCCGAAGATACCGGAGGGGACGGTAGAGGAACGTGCAGGTGGACAGCATGCTCAGACACCGACGGAGGCAGCTGCGTTTCCAGAGTCGGAGGCATGGCGGGCATCTCGCTCTTACAATGTTCCTGCAACACACCCATCATGGCATCGATGCCTTCCTTGACGAGCGCCGAGGACTGCCGCGCCTTGTTGAGCATCCGGCACGCAGCCAGGACCTCTTCCTTGCGCTTCTCGTCGAGGATGTCGTCGCGGTTGTAGCATACGTCCAGGAGAAGGATGACGGCTGCCATGAAGACGTGGTGCATGATCGACCACACAGCAGAACTGGACGGGGTGAATCGCGGCTCGTCCTCGTCCATCATCCGCTTGATCTCCAGCACCTTGCGGGCGGAATTCAGTCCTACCATGTATGAGTAGGAGTATGCTGGGTCGCGGGCGCCGCGGATGAAGAACGGGCGGTGCAGGCGGCAGAGACGGGAGTAGTAGCCTTGTTGCAGGATGCAGCGTTGCCAGGCCAGGCTTGGGCGGTGCTGGTAGAGCTCGGCGTATCGCTGGCGAGAAGTCGAGCTGAGGTTGAGGAAGTCCGGGGCGCTTCTCTGGACTTCCTGCAGCTTGCGATCGAGATCGAGAATCTTCGAGTACTCGACTTCCTCGCCGGTTAGTTGGTCCGATGATAGGGTGTCGACGATGCCTCTGCATGTTTCGGCCAATTTCAGGCGCTCCAGGAAAAAGGACATGGATGTTGGTGTTGTGGATGGTTGTGGTGGTGTTTTTCCTATTGCTGCGTCGTCGATGTTGGAGGGTTTGTCGGTGTGCATGAATGCTGGATTGACCATGTACGTCCACTCCTGGGGGCCGCTAAGGAAGGACAGACACCTGGATGCATGTTAGTGGTTGCCTGGCCATGCAGTATGGACATACCAGTCAAACGATGCAACATCCCACCACAGACGGCGTTGTATTTCTACCGTCACAGGGTCAACCCACTGCGATTCTCTCTTTTTCCGCGCCTGAGGCGTGTCGACCTGGTGTAGCATCATATTCTTAGCTTGCTCAATGATGTGGCTGACGGTGAAGAGGCTCCGAACGGACGCGGAGCAGTGCATATTTGACATGTTGTGGAACGCGATCAGCACCGCCTGAAGCCCCTCGATGGTGGGCCATGAGAGGTAGTTAGCCTGAATCAAGGCAGCACCGGTGAGGAACGAGAACTGCTGACTGCATCGCGCAGCGTGTGAAGAGGAGTCAATGGAGCATTGTAAGAAGAGCGAAGAGCCGGTTATTGCGAAGACAAGAGCAAGGTGGTTGTAGTTGACGGGGGATTCACGGTTGAGGGACCGGTACACCTCGTTGATCTGGCCCTCGACAACGTGGGGCACAATGATGTGATAGAGATAGCTGATGTAGCGGCAAAAGTAGCTGAACAGGGCCTGTGTATCAGACTCTGCTGGCAGAAACTTGATCAATTCCACCGTGGCCGGGTTGTCGTTTGGGACCCACGAGTCCAGGATGGACAACAGGGTGCTGGCCGGGCTCTGACCCTGACTCTCCGGAGTCTGATCTTCCAAGCCAGCTTGGATCTGAGGGCTAACAGCAGCTGGGACGCGGTCGCCCATGTGGATGTGCTCCAGCCAGTCTGCTGTCTCGGAGGACTCTTTGTTGTGGGGAGGCTTTGCGGTCTGAGGCTCCCGGAGGTACTGCCGGGGACTAGGGATATTGCGAACGGGGCTGTTGACATTGTAGCTGGGACTCGGAGCCTCTGAGACTGTGCTCTGGTTGCTACGGAACGAGCAGGCCAGTTGGCGGGTGAGGCAGCTGCCACAGGGCCGCTGTCGGTCGCACTTCAGCTTTTTCTTCCGACACGATTCACAGGACACCGGATCTTGTCGACGAGGCCTTTTGGCATTGACAGCTTGGTCTGAAGCATCATTTCGCTTCATAATGAATGGATTTTGATGAAGTGTGGGATGGATGCGGACGATGAAGGCCGGAGGGAAAAGGACTTCAGTGGGGCGACCGGACTCTCCGCGGAGCCTCCGGACTGGACAAGGCCCCTGATGCAGATGGAAAGAGATTCTACAAACATATAAGAACCTTGCGCCTCGGATACTGTCGATGGATCTGCAGTCTTGTCTTCCAAAGCCAAAGTGAAACAGTGCCATACAGCATGTCGTCCAGCGATGAATCTCTGAAACATCCCACGGAATATACGTCCGTTGTCCATGATATATATCTTTACGGAACATGTACTAACGAGGGACAGACCCCGTGCATGGGCTGTCATATTCGGTGCCTTCCTGGCGACATTCTGCTCTGTCGGATTCGTCAACTCCTATGCCGTCTTCCAGGAGTATTATCTGAAGCACCAGCTGTCCAATGAGTCCGAATCAACCGTGGCATGGCTAGGAGGGGTTATCATGTTCTTCATCTACATTGTCTCGGCTATTTCAGGACCATTGCTCGACATGTTCGGGCCAAGGGTATGTACCGACACCATTCTATAAGCTCGAAGCTGATTCCCTGGTAGATGTTGCTTTGCGTCGGCTCCGTAGGCACCGTCTTTTCCATCATGATGTCGTCGCTCTGCCACAAATTCTACCAGTTCCTCCTCGCCCAGGCCGTCTCGATGGGCATTTGGATGGCGCTGCTGGTGACACCACCTATCGCTCTCGTCGGGCAGTATGTCAAAGTCAAGCGAGGTGCAGCCGTGGGAATCGTCATCGCCGGCTCTTCGCTTGGGGGCATTGTCTGGCCCATTGCCATCAACGAGCTGCTGAAGAGGGAGAGTGTTGGGTTCGGCTGGACGATGCGAATCATCGGGTTCATCATGATTCCTCTTCTTTGCCTCACTTGCACATTATGCCGTTCTGCCCCGGGTCAGGTTGCCACTCTGGAGTCGCCAGAAGAGAAACCAAAGGAGAAGGGCGGACTGGACTTTTCCATCCTCAAGACGCCCACCATGCGCCTGCTATGCCTGGCCTTCTTCTTTGTCTACTTCGGCATGTTCGGGCCCATCTTCTTCATAACATCGTACGCAGTCAACATTGGACTGTCGAGTGATCTGGCCTTCTACCTGGTCTCCATCTTGAACGGGGCGTCGCTGTTCGGTCGTGTCCTACCCGGCATGCTCGCCGACAAGTACGGGCGGTTCAACTGCTGCATTGCTTTTACCTTTGTTTCCGGGGTGATCGCCATGTGCTGGACAAAAGCCACGTCCGTTGCAGGCACTGTGGTCTTCTCAGTTGCGTACGGATTTACATCTGGGGTGAGTCGCTCAATCCGGACAAACAAGATTGAGGCTAACCAGTCAGGCCATCCTATCCCTGCAACAAGTGTGCGCCGCTCAGATTGCCACTCCCCAGACGATTGGCCTTGCCGTAGGGACAATATTCGCCGCGTCATCTTTCTCGTACGTCTCTCCCTGGGGCATTCATTGGAGTCAGCTGACAAAGACAGGGCAATGGCCAGTGTCCCAATTAGCGGGGAGCTCTCTGCGCGGTACGGCTACCTATCCCTGTCCATATACTCCGGGGCCAGCCTCATGGTTGGAAGCGTCTTTCTTCTGGCGGCACGGCTGATCCAGAGTACGAATATTCGCGCTGTTGTGTAAGGAATATCCCTCGGAAGCTTGCGAGGTTCCGAGAGCGCTTCTACCGGGCAGTTAGGGCTATCGGCGGCGTCGGCAACGCGCTCCAATGAGTGACAACATAGTAGAGACGATATGGAGCACACCGCTACCGTTATAACCAAGAACTCCACCTTAGCATCTCCAACATGACGTCCAGGCAGATAAGATACGCCCTAACGGTGACAAGGCCCTTATCAATGGCCGTTGCCAAGCTCTTCAGCTCTCCAACTGGCCCAAATCAGAATCCTGTACGAGCAAGGTTCCTGTGCTCCAACCCCATATGCACTGATAAGAATCATCCGATGCTCCAGTCTTACCCCAACCGTGCCCACGCCCGGGCTATCACAGTAGCACAAGCGCACTAAGACGGCCAGCACGGCCGAATACCGTCTTATCCTGATAACGTTTCTCGATATCAACGTCTCTGAGCGTCTTTTTGGAGTCTTCCAATGGAGTTACGTAAATGGACAGGATATCTTTGCTTTTGCCTCCATCGTTCTTCCTAGATGCTTAAATACCGCCGTCTCCCAGACATGTAACTGCATAGACCGTCTCCCTCAATTGTAAATAGCGCCCAAAATGAGGACCCTCTCCTCCCTCAGCCTGGGCCTAGCCCTCTCCCACGGCGCCCTCTCCCTCACCATCAACACCCAACCCTCCCTCCTCCAATTCCGGACCCCTTCTGTGACCGCCGACTCCCTGCACAATGTACACCTCGACTTCGCCGACTCCTCCTTCGAAGGTGACCTGCACATCGTCTACGGCGACTGCGACTCAACCTCCACAAGCAACCACCACCACTCCCTCGGCACCCTCTCCATCAAACGCGACGCCCACCCCGAGCGCATCGTCTGGATCACACCATCCGACGCACCACATCTCTCCTGCCTACACGCCTTCTCCTCCGACCACATCCTCCTCGGCCGCTCTTCCCCAATCCCCATCTCCTCCCCCATCGTCCGCCGCGAACCCCTCGCAATCGCCGACTACGCCGACGCAATGGGCCCCTGGTTCGACGGCGTCGCATACATGTCCGCGCAAGAACCCGGCAAGACCGCCGTCGCCAACGCAAAGAACAGCTCCATCGCCATCATCGGCGGCGGCATGTCCGGCCTCATGACCTCGCTCCTCCTCTCCTCCGTCGGCCTACACAACTGGCACATCCACGAATCGTCGCACCGCGTCGGCGGCCGCATCCGCACGCAGTACCTCAACAACACCACCCCCGAGCAATACCAGTACCAGGAAATGGGCCCCATGCGCTTCCCCGTGTCCATCACATACCCCGAGCAGAACGAGACGCTCGAGATCCAGGACCACAAGATGGTCTTCCAGCTCGGCGACACTCTCACCAAGATGAACGAGAAGACCCACCCCGACCTCCGCGTCGACTTCATCCCCTTCATCCAGACTAGCGAGAACGTCCCCGCCTCCGCAGGCGGGAACCGGCTACCGAACGGCCGCATACCAACCGCTGGACAGGTCGCAGCCAACCCAGACCTAGTCTACACAGCGGCAGGCCCGAACACAACAACCGTCGACGAAGCCGAGTCTGCATACGAGGCATACCTCTCCCACGACGGCCTCTCCACCAAAAAGGTCGCGGACAACATCTTCCGCGCGCACAAGACCGCCGTCGAGCACGGGCTCTTCCACTGGTCCGAAGCCGGATACCTGCGATACGCCCTCGGATACTCCGACAACGTCACAGACTACGTCGCGGGCTCGGGGCCCGAAAGCCCAATGTGGGGAGACATCTACGACAACGTATACTTCGCGGCAACAGAATTCCGCACAATCGACAAGGGTCTCGAGTCCCTGCCCCGCGCATTCTACCCACACATCGCCAACAAAACAACCTTCAACCGGAAGATCACGGGTCTGAGATACAACGAGACATCCTCCAAAATCGCGGTGACATGGCGCGACGACCCGCTCGCTATGGACCCCGAGAGCCAAGAATACGACTACGCCGTCGTGGCCGCCCCCTTCAGCAAAGTCCGCCTGTGGGATCTCCCCCGCTACTCGAGCTTACTGTCCCGCGCAATCGACGAAATGAACTACAGCCCCTCCTGCAAACTCTCCCTCCTCTACACCTCCCGCTTCTGGGAACACCAGTCCCCAAACCCGATCTTCGGCGGCTGCGGGAGCGTCGACGTCCCAGGCGTCGGCTCAATCTGCTACCCGTCCTTCAACATGAACGGCACGGGGCCGGGCGTCGTCCTAGCCAGCTACATCTCCGGGACAAACGCGCGGAGCGTCGGGGCCCTCAGCGACGAGGACTACGTGGGCATTGTGCAGCGCGCAATGGTCTCGTTCCACGGGGACATTGCGGCGAAGGAGTTCAGCGGGATCTATAACCGGCAGTGTTGGGAGGTGGACGAGCACCAGGCCGGGGCGTGGGCGAGTCCGCTGGTGGGCCAGCAGGATCTGTTCCTGCCTGCGTATTACAACACGGAGTTCAAGACGATTTTCGTGGGCGAGCATACGAGTTACACGCATGCGTGGATCTTTTCGGCGCTGGATAGTGCGGTGCGTGGGACGGTGCAGCTTCTTCTTGATCTGGGGCTGGTGGATGAGGCGAAATCTGTTGTGGAGGAGTGGATGGGGCGTTGGATTAAGCTGTAGGTGAGGCTGAATGGTGTCATTTTGGGGGGTTTGGGGTGATTTTGATGTGGGGTCGTGTTGGGTATGATTAGGTATGGTTATGGTTATGATTATGATCCACGAGTAAATGAGACAAGGGTTTATAAGTGAATCGGGTATAGATCAAATGACGCGATCTGTTGTGGAACAGCATCAATAGCCTATTGCCGTTCCATGGATCATACCCGAGCATCCAATCTATAAAGACGTCCCTGCGGCTCCTAACCAAGCTGATCACCTCTCGTGCATCCATCAAAACCAAATACCACAATAATGAACGCAATCCGCATCCATCCCGCACCAAATGGAGAAACCCCGTACTCCGCCTCCAACCCAGCCCCCCCATCCGCCCTACACCTCGACACAATCCCGATCCCCAAGCTTTCACGCCCAAACGAACTCTTAGTCCGAGTCAAAGCATCAACTATAGTCCGCGACACACTCACATGGCCGGAGAGCTATACACGCGAGTACCTCACGCCAGGGAACGACATCGCCGGGACCGTCGTCGAGGTCTTCGATCCGCAGTCCAACTTCAACGTCGGCGATGAAGTCTTTGGAATGTTGCCCGCAGATCAACCAGGTAGTTGGGCGGAGTACGTAATTGTCCGCGAGCTCGAGGTTGCATTGAAGCCGAAGCGCCTATCGTGGTACGAAGCCGCTGCGATGCCGTTGAGCGCGCTGACGGCGTTCGAGGCGCTGTTCGTTCGTGGCGGCGTTGTTGTCCCGAGTGCTGAGGATGCGTTGTGCAATTCGAAGGGAGAGCAGACTAGGGACGAGAGAGGGAGGAAGAAAGTTCTCGTTACAGGTGCCGCCGGGGCAGTGGGCATGTACGTCGTGCAACTGGCCAGACTTGCCGGGGTGCACGTTACAGCAGCAACGAGTTCGAACGAGCGGAATGCCCGGTTTCTGAGCGAGCTTGGAGCAGACGAGACGATTGAGTACGCAGCGCTTCAGACAGCCGGACAGAAAGAACAGTACGATATCGTCATCGACACCGTCGGTGGACAAACGCTGGTGAAGTCTTGGGCGTGCGTCAAAACGAGCGGGGCGCTTGTCACCGTCGACTCGAGCAGTTTCAACTTTGTCAAAGAGCATCAGGAGCAAGGCTTTGCGCGAGAGGATGTTCGTGCCCTGTTCTTTATTGTCGAGGGTGGCCGTGATCGCTTGGAGACCCTAGCACGGTTCGCGGAGTTGGGGATGTTGAGGGTTTTCGTGCTTGATGTTTATGGACTGCAAAGAGTCAGAGATGCGTATGAAAGGGCTAGTGGGAGGTTGGATGGGAGAGGGAAGATTGTCCTGTCTGTTTGAGGTTTGACATGGACTGTTTTTGCGCGGTGTTGACATGACATGTTGCAACAAGCCATTCCGTGAGTTATACTATAATACTTACAATTCTCATAATCAGGAGCTGTAGTCTGTAAACAGACCTGCAAATTTCATGTTGTATTAGATCAGGGGTCCAACCTTGCTCCGTTCATGGCCCAGTACCTGAGCCACATGCTGCGAGCCTTGACAAAGCGAGGGCAGGACTACTGAACCCTGACCACAACCCTCCCAACATGCTGCTTAGACGATAAATGGTTAAAAGCGGCTTCGGCATCTTCAGAGGAAAACACAGTGTCGACAAGTACGTCCAAGGGTAGGCGATGTTCGTTGAGAAAGTTGATCAATGCCTCTTGGTTGTTTCGAGAGCCAACGTGTATCCCTCTGCAACATATTATTAGTATAGGATCAACAACAAGACTGGAAGATCTGCGTTTCCGGAACGGTCGCCTTCTTCAATAATATCGGAAAAACAAGATCAGGTGTTTCAGACTTGTCTGTCGGCTTACCCAGGAAGCCAACCATGGACACCATCGCCTAGTTCGCACAGCATTGAAACTCTGCTAATCGATACCTGGCCACCGATGTCAAGAACGACATCCGCTCCTTTGCCGTCAGTAAGACGCCTCACTTCCTGACCCCAGTTGGGATGTTCAGCGTAGTTCACAGTCCCAATCACCCCGTCCGCACAGTTGCAGCAGGGGACGCCCCGGGACAGAGGGGCGCTGAACTTGGTGGCCTTCAGCATGCCTACATCGCGGTGGTTAAGAGATACAGCACGGATTTTGATCAGTACTTCGTCTGGAGCGAGGGATTTGGGGAGTTCATCGGTGACCAGTTCGATTCGACTGCCGTCGGCGGTGCGGCGGTACGCTCTTGCTTGGGTGACTGGCAAAGACATTCCTGACAGCAATTGTTCGCGCCTTTAACGAGAGTTAAAGCTCGGAAGGGTGAATCCTTGCTCTCATTTATATCCACTAGTCTACATGTGCTTCTACCTCCTTGCTTGATCACCGGGACGTGATTCTGGGGATCCGAGGCGGTGGATCCGAGCAGGCCGGTACGGTAGGTACAGCCGGGCCGGTGCAGTGTACAAGAGACGGAAATGGTAAAGATTGTGTGATGCAGGTGAAACCTCATGCCGTGGCGGAGATGACGGGTCAATGTCCGCCTGCCGAAACCCGAGGGATGCTTGCACTGCCATGGCTGGTCAATTGCACAATGAATGAAGCAGTCTGCCTTGGGCACCTTGCCGTATGCTCAATCTTTACTCTCACAAATGACCCACGCCACACACCGTGACACCCTTCCTTACCACATTCTTGGGTCTTCGCGAGGCTTGGGCCTCAAGCTCCACAGCCGCTGCCCAGACTGTCGCCAACCATGCATTCTCGGACCTAACCCTGGTCTGGACGCCTTGTTTAATCGTGCCAGTGGGCAAACGAGAGACCGTAGCACAAGAGAGATTAAAGTAGAGATAACCTGTTGTTGTTTCCAAGATCAGTGTACCTGTAGCAATACAGCAAGTAGGAACATCTTCTCATTCCGTACCATGTATATAGGACCACTCGAAGCTCTCGATATATCTCACTATAATACCGCCCGGGAATGCTCCAGTTATATCCTTCCAGCGGTGGCGTAGTGTGTATAGAGTGCTAATATTGCCACTCGCTTTCCAATAGACCGTTTCTAGGTATACCCAGGGCTTCACTCTCAAATCGACTGCTCTTTGTAGAAACACCATGTTTTTCAATATTCAAGCCGCTTGCTTAAGGGCCTTATGACTAGACTAACCTAAAATCAACATGGAGTCGTATATATAAGATGCAAAGTAAACGAATCTTCCCACGGAGAGTTAGGAATAATGATTGGATATATCTATACTTTACAATGAAAATGAGACACAGCCCGTCCCCTTCTCGCTCGAAGCACCAGCATTGTCAGTCTAAACAGGGCACCATCTCCTTCCCCAATTATACCATTGAGACGGACGCTCACGTACTGTCCCGGTCCAGATAGCAGAGGCCGTTCCGTAAAGTCACCAGCTAGTGGACAGCTATATTCCCTACAAGCAAGCCTTTTCCGTCATGACTTCCCTCACAAAGTTGTGGATGCCCAGGCTGACTTCATCGGGCTTTTCCACCTGCAGGAAGTGGCCTGCATCAACAGACTTGATCCGAATGTCGGCGGCATAAGGCGCCGTGTTCGTGATCTGGGAATCAGCGATCCCAACAGGATCCTTACTCGCGGTGAGAAGCAACACAGGGTGTGTGATGGCCGCCTCTGATTCCGGAATCGCTGGGGGCGTGTTAGCTCTGGGGACCCAAGGTTTGCGGTTCAGTTCGGCGGAGATACGCCTGGCTTACCTGCTTCGTCAGCGGCATTGTAGTCTCTCATGAGGGACTTGTACGATTTGGTGGGCCCATCGAAACCCCCATGGGACATGGTGATGGTTTCGAAAATATCCTTCTCGTCTGCCGTGATATAGGTGCTCCAGGGCGCGATGCGATCCGCCAAGAGCCACTTTTTGTATGCTCCCACTGGAGAGAAGTGTTCTTTCAGGTAGGTGGCGTTGGAGCTGTAGGTGAGGGTGTAGGCAGAGTCAAACTAGTGACGCTGTGAGCGTGCTGTTCTGCGCGATAAGGACGGGAAACCTACATGTTTGTCCATGATGGGGGCGACATCGTCTTCGTTCATGAAATACCAGTACCCAAAGGGTGGATAGCCGAGGGCATCAAGGCTGGCGTTGTTGATGGCTTCCACACCGGCTTCATTGAAGGACATGGGAGGTGGTGCGTACCCAACTCCCACAAACGCGCTACCCTTGATGCGCTTGCCCAAGTACGTTATCGCGCGGGATAGTACCACTGAACCACTATTGTAATGTTAGAGGTGAATCAAGGTTCGTCGTAGAGTAGCACATACAAGTCATGGCCGATTGCAAACACATCCTCAACGCCTTCACAATCAAGGATAGCACCAAGGTCCAGGACCTGTCTCTTCAAGGTGAATTCCGCGAGATCGGGAGGATTGTCTGAGCCGCCATAGCCGAGCAAGTCTGGCGCGACGATCCCATATCCCCTGCTGACAAAATAGTCTATCTGGTGGCGCCAGTCGAACGAGGTTGAGGGGAATCCGTGAATGAACAGCAGGTAGGGCTTCAAAGAGCTAGACGGCTCCGAGAAAATGTACCGGTAAGTTGGGCCGGACGGGACGGTCACTGCCTTGATCAGGTGTGCGTAACTGGTGGCGGCTATATCGCTCTTTGGGGAGGTCAGTTTGTGTTACAAAAGCCATGGGCGTCTCATGGGGCACTCACGATATCTGGGGATGAGTGGAAGCTGCAGTTTCCGGTCTATTAACTAGTTCTTAGCACCTAACCGCAAGGCGCGGAGATCAAGGAGGGATACCTTGACTGGAGGTGTGGGCTCTGCTGCTGACAGAGCGCACATGGCGGCTAACGCACACAGGGGGAGAGTGGCTTTCATTGGAAGGACAATTGTATAAACAAACAAAGGTGGCAGCTAGACACGATGATGATATGCTGAAGGGGCGGCGTCTAATTCCATGGTTATATAGGACGTAGCAAGGTTGCTGGAGCCTGCCTACTCTGGACCGAGATGTTGGCCGATCAAGAGTTTGCAGCATTTGAAGCATTTGCATGGCATCACTTTTGGAGTTACGGATGCCTCAGGCAGAAATTGGTCATGTGAGATTGGGATAAGAATTAAGGGGTAAATAAAATATAAGATTTCTTAGGATTTAAGATAAATAAGAATATAAAAGTTTAATAACTAAATACAGGAAAATTCAAGTTATATTTATTTTTTTTTTTTTATATTTTATTTTTTAATTAGGCCGTGAGATCCGGCTAAAGTTAAAGGTTAATTTTTTTTTTATTTTTAAAGGTTAATTAAAGTTATTTAACTAAGTTTACTATAAAAATTTAAAAAATTTTTACTTTTTATTTAACACACCCCCTAATACTTAAAAAAATAAAAATATTAATATTAGGTATTAAAAATAGCTTTAATTTTAATAAGGCTAAGTTAGTAAATAAATATTTTATAGCGCGGGCTATTAAAAAGTTTAGTAAGGTTATTTATTAATTAATTTTTTATTTTTATTTAATTAATTTTAATTTTTTTATTTTAACACTTCTTGCAAAGCTAGTAATAGTAAATATTAATATATTAAAGTTATATAATAAATATAAAATTATTTAAGTTAAGTAATTATATAATTTAGGTATTATTATAAAAAAGGCGTAATTTAACCTTTAAATTAAACTTTATAATATTAAAAAGTTTTTTTTATTATATAAGGTTTTTTACTTCCTTGGTAATAGTAAGTAATTTAGCTTTAATAATAAAAATAATAACTATTTTTTATTTTTAAGTATTTTAGTTAATTAAACCTTTAAATAGCTTTATAAGCTATTTATTAAAGTTATATTAATTAAAATTATTATTAAAAAAAGTATTAAATATTATAGTAATAATTTTTTTAGTATTAGCCAAGTATTTAATTTCTAGGTTTTTTATTATAATAAAATACTAAATAATATACTTAACTACCTTAATATAAGTTTTAATAAGCTATATTATATATTAAGCAAGCTTGCTAGCTACTTTAAAAGTGTTAGGGCGTGTTATTATAATAAAATAAAAAAATAAGTTAATAAGTTATTAGTATAAAAAAATATTTTATTTTATAGGTATATAATTTAAAGGCGCAGGTATTAATTTTTTAATAAGTAAAAATATTTTTAGTATTTTACTTAGTGCTATAAGGTTATATTTAACCTGTAAATTATTAATATAAAAATCTTAAAGTAACTAGATTTTTTAATTATAATAATTATAAATAATTTTAATATTTAAAAACTACTTTATTTTACCAAGATTTTATAATTTATATATATACTTTATATATTTAATAAAGTTAGTAGCCTTTTTTTTAGCTTTAGCTAATTTTTTGCTTATAATAAGTATATTATTAATAAAAAAAATAACCATAAAATACTTTATAATAAAAAGGTAAGGCTTTTTTAACACTAGCTTAAAGCTATATTTAAAAAGTATTAAAAATATTTTTTTTTATTAAATATATGGTAATTATTTAAGGCTATATAAGGGTTAATTTAATTTAAATACTTTGCCTTTAACACGCCAGGGGCCGGGTGGTATTTTAATATATATTTTTTTATTTATAAAGCTTTAAATAAAGGTGTTAATAATATTTAATTAAATAATATTAAGGTTAAAATAAGTAACAAGCGCTATTATAAGTTAAAATAATTAAATAATAAAAGTTATTACTATAGTATTAATATAGTTACTAGGTTAAAAATCTTTCCTAGCATAAAGGTATACTTTAAATTTATTTAAATAACTAGTAATATTAAATTTATATTTAAATATTTATATAAGTAATATAATAATCTTGCTTTTTAGTATAAAAATAATTTTAAAAGTATAAAGTTTTTTAAAAGTACTAAATTTAACTTTAGCAGCCTTTATAAACTAGTTTTTATATAAATACTTTATAAGTTTTACCTAGTTTTTTAGTTTTTTTTAAAGCTAATTTTAATAAATAATTTTACTTAGTGCCTTTTATAATAGTCCAGGAGGCTTAAAAATTACTAAATAAAAAAAAATATAATATTTAATAAAGTTTTTTACTAGCTAGTAAAAAAGTTTAGTATAAAAAACTTTAAAAAAAGGCCTTTATTTTAGGTGGTTTTTATTTATAAAATTTTTTAAATCTTGCTTTTAATATAGGTGGTTATATTAAGCCTTTTTATTTAATTTAACCTGTGTAGTTAAAAGTCTGGGATTAGGATCTTACTCCCCTTTTTTTATATTAATTTTATATAATTTTAGGTTAGATTTTTTAGGGGAAAGCAGTGTTAATATGTTTTTTTTATTATTATTTTTATTTATATTATTTTTTAGTTATGGAAGCCCTTTAGTACTATTATTTTTAAAGTTAAGGATTTTTTTATTTTTCTTGTTTTTTACTACCTAGTTAGGTGTTATTAAAATAATTTTATAATTATTATAGGTTTAAAAGCTTTAATTAACTATAGTACTTACTAAGCTTAAGCTAGTAATAAAAATAAGTAAAATTATAGGATTTTTATTATTATATAATATTAAATTACTAGGTAAGTTAAAAATAACTTTATTTTAAGCATTAATTTTAGCATAAGGTTTATTATTTTTAACCTTTTTATTTTTACCTATTTTTATATTACTGGGCTCGGGAGTAGGCTTATTTTAATTATTAAGTTTAAAAAAATTATTTTTAAAACTAATAAAAAATAGTATATTAACTAGTTTTTTTTTTTTTTTTTTTATATTACTGGGCTCGGGAGTAGGCTTATT